>NW_015645076.1:1594954-1598505 GCF_001515625.1 Sinocyclocheilus rhinocerous | reverse complement strand
TTAACTAGTTGCGTATTAGCATGCATATTACTAGCATATTTGCTGTTTATTAGTACTTAGCACATATTAATACCTTATTCTGCATGAGAATATTTTAGATCCCTTAATTCTACCCCATACCTAAACTTAACAACTACTTTACTATTAATAAGCAGCAAATTAGGAGTTTATTGAGGCATTAAAAGTAGTGAATAGTGAGAATTGGTTTCCAAACTAAAGTGTAACCTTAATTTACTATTTATTACTTATCAATCACTTTAAGCTTTGATTTGGCTTCTTTTTTTACCCTAAGTATAGCAAAGCAACCCCCCACACTTACTTTCACTATTGACCGCAAGTTGATTCTGCACTTCCTGTACTGCTACAATGCTGCAAAATCACTGGGAAACTGAGAAAGACTGAGAATGTGTGTGTATTTGCTCACACAGAGACACACTAATGGCACAGGCCATTATTCACACACACACACACACACACACACGCTTACACACACATATACTGGTGCTGGAGTCCTATGAAGCAACAGGCAATCACTTTAAAAAAAAAACACTCAAACTGCTAAACTGTTCTAATGATATGAAGGAAAAGTATTTAATGTGGCTGCATGTGACAGGTCCCTCTCCCTATCTCTCCCCTCAGCTCTAAAACACATGCACTGACAGACACTGTAGCATGTGCTCTTTCAATAGCAGATGGCTGGACACAATCTGTGCCTTTTCTGCAAAAGATATCAACAGACCAATGAGAGTCTGTGTATGTACAGTGGAGTCCAAAAGTCTGAGACCACACTGAAAATATACGATTTTTATTTAAAACCTGGAAATAAATGGCCTCGGGACAATTATTATTATTTTTTTTTTTTTACAACATATGAAGATATATTTCCGATTTTGCACTCAACTTAACCTTTCATTCTGATTGTTATTACATTTATATGTTTTTTAAATAAAATTAAGAAAATATTAAATGTGTCACTTATGGCACGAGACCCTAAAAACAACAAGATGTTACATCACGGCAAGAGACATCCATCAGTGTGTGTACAAAACCAACAATTAATACGACAGATAGCATATGTGGCCAGTGATTGACTTGTGTAAAAATATGTAAAAATAAAAGATATTATGAATGTTATGTTATTATGTAATGTCTTTTCAATGCATTGATCTGCCTCAATAATGTACTTTTCTCAGTAAATATTGACATGTGATTAGCTGATTTCAGTAACATTTTCATTCGATTTGAAAAGTTGACGCAAAATAGAAGCATTTTACTGGTGGTCACAGACTTTGAAGCCCACTCTGTCTGTGTGTGTTCCTGTGCACACATTGTTCTAGTGTCTGTTTGGGTGTGTTTACTCTGAACTTTCCTGTAATCACTCAGTGAACAGTCAACTCCACACACCTTTCTGTATTCCCACCTGTGAATTTGTTCGAGTGTGTGACTAACCTTTAGTCAGAGTGGCTGAGAGTCTGAGCTCTCTCTTATTTCTCAAACAAAAAATGTGTGTTTTGCCTGAAAGCAAATAGCACGGTGGTTTTGAGTGTTTGTGGCCGTTATGTGCTTTTGATTCACAAACTCCAGACCTCTGTCAGTTTGATCAGCTTCACTGAGATTTGATGATTTTATTTCTCCCTGAATCTCTCTTAATGAATATGACAGAGAAACCAGAATATCCGAATGGAAAGTGCAAGGTCCATATTTCAAATGATTCCATAATCCACATAGAAAACCAAAGATGTGCTGCAATAGCCATCAGATTATTATCCCAAAGAAAAAGAGAGAGAAAGAGAGTTTGTGTGTGTGTGTGTGTGTGTGTGTGTGTGTGTAAGAGATAATCCGTCCTGACTGTTTCCTGTGAAAACAGATGGAAAAACATGAGTCTTTTTTTCCTGTGCCTGGTCAGGCTATTAATACCTCTGAGACACACACACAGACCTCTATATTCACCAGAGACCGAGCACAGCTCAAAAGTCCTGTTATACAATCTGAGACTGGCTATACAGGGGCTTGTCATTAACACAAAACACATTCTAATATCACACATTTTCACACGCATACAACATAAACCCCTTTTTTCCCACACACTCTCAAACAGGCATACAACATACACTACCTCCATAGAAACACCCAGCTGAAAGAGCAAAACACACACACATACACACACTCTAAAAGACAAAGACAGGCATTTGGTTACAATTAAACATGTCAGAGACACAAAACCAGGGGGCAAACACATTAAACCCTCTTTCTCTACACAAGGCCTCATCTATAGTGAATGACAACGCGCTAAATGCTTTTAATTGCCATCAATTGGATCTAGAGAGAAAGGGAGGGAAAACCTCATAAAACATGTTTTGTTTTTCCTTAAGGCTGCAGTTAAAAATCCAAACGTTTTTGTCTAAACCTACGGGCAGCGTGAATGCAATATTCATTTTGCTGCAGGAGAACAATCCATGCATAACAATGAGATTTGCTAATGAAATCAACCATCAACCTGCAATACATACATATTAAAGCAGCTTGCGCTGTCACCCGTTTTGTGCATCGTTTGTTCCTCCTGCCGTCTCCTCAGTCTCCCTCTCCCCCATTCTTTCCGACCTTTCTATCTCACACTCACCTTGAGTTTTAATAGCTGTATTAACACAAAATGATGATCGCACATTTCCACTTCTTTGACCTGCGCGACACACTCACACACCTGTGCAAAGAGGTGAGACCCAGATACACTGTGACCGTAGTGACGTAACTGAGAAAGATGTGACAGTCTGTACTAATGTTTGTTGAACCAAAAGAAGCCAACCGCTAATACAAGGACCTACTGATTATAAGCAGCCGACAGATACAGATATGTAACGGTGAACAGACTGATATCAGCCACCTATATATTGCACTGGTCTGACTGGACATGAAAGCAGATAATATGAGGTTTTATTTTTACCATCTCAAACAGTATAATCTTTGTCTGTATGTTTCATAAGAACTAAATCTAAAAAATCTGCCACAAGATTTAATTATTGTTATTAATTATTTAATATAGGTAGATGTAATAAAGACAGACAGACAGACAGACAGATAGATAGATAGATAGACAGATAGATAGATAGATAGATAGATAGATAGACAGACAGGCAGACAGACAGATAGATAGACAGATAGATAGATAGACAGAGGTGGAGAAATAGATAGACAGACAGACAGAATTAGATAGATGATACGATGGATGAACAGACAGACAAACAGAGCGATAGCTTGACAGACATACAGACAGACAGGTAGATGCATAGGTAGAGAGATGGATAAATGGATAAACAGACAGTTAGATAATACTGATATCTGCCAATATAAGAGCTTTTTCTTTTTCCGTATCAGTTAATTATCAGCTATCCGTATCTGCCAAAATTTTTCATCGCGAGAGAGAGAAAGAGAGAGAGGGAGAGTGTGTGTAAGGAGTGTGTGAATGGCCATTTCTCCCTGCTGACACAGCCTCCATCTGCCACTGAGCCGTGCAGAGAGGCACAGCGAGAGAGAGAGAGAGAGAGAGAGAGAGA
>NW_015645076.1:1582456-1593468 GCF_001515625.1 Sinocyclocheilus rhinocerous | reverse complement strand
CACACACACACACACACACACACACTCACACCTCACTCCTCTGCGCGCCATCTCTTTTCTGCTCGCTCACACACGCACAGAGTAACGGCACAATCTGTGATCACTGGAGCTGTTTGAGCCAGATATCGTCTCGGGGGATTTACACACACAAACAGGTGCACACACATGCAGAAATATGTACGCATACACACAAACTGTCTCGTGAGATCCCCGTCTTTCTCTTAAAACGCATACACACACACACGCTGTGGAATACACACACAAACAGACACAAAATAGGGCAAGCAGAGAGATTTTGACACACTTCTAAACACACACACAGAGAGCCTGAGGGCAGGGTTTGAAATGAGAGGCAGCGTTTTAAAGAGCTTGCTGAATTCCACCTGTGATTAGTGTGGCTGCAGGGCTGATGTATCACGGCGGACACATTTCACTCGCTCGCTGCTTATCTCTCTTTCCCTCCCTCGTTTTTTTTCTCCGCTCTCTTTTCCTTTCTCTCCAACTCCTTCCCTCCCTTTTTTCCTCTTCGCCTCACTCTCTCTCTCATTCTAGCTCTGATTTTTCACTTTTCGTCTCTGCTCTGTGCTTTAAATCCTCTCTGCTCACATCGACATCTACACTAATGCCCCCGCTTTCTCTGTATTTTCTTTCGCCATCTCTCTCCCTCTCCGTGTGTGCCAGCAGGGAATGACCTAGCAGCTGGGTCCTCTGGAACAGACCAATAAAATACTAAATATCTCCCTGCACATCACCCACACACAGACACAATGCCCCCCTCTTCCCTGGACCATCTGCACGCCAAACCATCCGTCCCTCCCCCCTGACACTCAAGACCCTTGTGAGCTGTAAACAATAGCCAGATATGATGGAGAAACGCTCATGCTGTATCTGCCGCTCTAAACCACCACCATGATTAACGATAGACCAATAAATCAGACAATATTTGGCCATTTCTAAATAAGATAATCATGTTCCCCCTGTTGTAGTTCTACCTTGTCACTTCTAAAAACTACTAAAAGTTTTGTGATTGAATAAAACACTTTTTATATTTTGGAGTAAATGTTGTGTGAAATAAATTGAGCAATTTTGAGTATCATTTGCAATCATTAAATTATCATTATCGTATTGTCTGAAATACTTGATTTGATAGGTCATTCAGTGGTCAAATATTTCTGAGGTTACTCTGAAATCTTATCCTGTGAGTCAGTGCCTTGATTGCCTTTAGTTACCTAAAAAGAAAGGTGACATTAGTCAAAAGAGCTTTTCTTAAATATTCAGTCTCCTCTACTGACCAGTTAAGATGTAAATAAACATATGCATGTTCATAAGACGTAAACCGTACGTAAACATCAGAGATCTTATTATAAAACGGCTCTGGTAAACATTCGCTTCAGAGCACTGCAAAAGGTATTTTTAAATCCAATTAGTCGGATTCAAACTTTTTTCCAATAGATCGGATTATTTTCAGGTCTACATCACCCCTTTCAGTCTGATCGAAATTTCATTCAGATTGAGATCAACTGGATTGATTGAGGTATTTACATGAAGATTGAGTCATCAGTCTGATTACTACGGGATTATTTGGGTGCATGTAACTATTGGGCCGTGGTGCTCATGTGGATGATGCAGGTTCGAGTCTGCCTGGCATCATTTTCCAATCCTGTTCCCTTCTTCTGCGCATCCTGTCCCCACTATCGCTACGAATAAAAGCAGCAAAAATGCTCAAAATTGCACGCAGAGACCTCAACCGTGGGCCCAAATCAGCAAACTTCATTGCTTCTGTTTCTAAGACTCCATACCCACCTCTCTTCCTGTTTTTTTTTCTCTATCTCAGCCACTCTTTCTGTAATGACCTCCCTGAGGTCCAGTATCGCAGCTCTCTCTCTATTTCCAAGATGTGAGGGAGGTTCTGCGAACGCACACCCAGCATAATGAGCTCTCCCTGGACACCCAGAATACAAAAAACCCCTGATATGCTCAGAGAATCTCCCCGGACCACCCTGGATCCAGATCGTCCCGGCTCCCGTTCTGAGCTCAGGGCCTGCCGCAGGTTCTCTCTAAATACTCTGGGTCGAGGGAGGGAGGCCCCTGGGTGGCTTGCTATTCTAGGGCTGGGTGTGTGTGTGTGTGTTTATGTCTCGGAGTGTGAATGAAATAGGTGTGAGAAAGTGTGTGGCTGGTGCAAAAGGTGTGTTTATGAGGGGTCAAATCTTGGTGTGTAAGAAAGGGGGGCCATTAGATTCAATAGAAACTCTTTAACCTTCTTTGAGGGCCCCCAACCTCCCCAAGAGCCCCTCTAACTGCCCTTAACCGCCCGATTCCTCTGAGAGAAGGGAGAGGCGCCCGCTGACGGATCTCAAAAACACACAACCCCTCATCGCACCTTGTACACACACGTTTTTACACTCTAAATGGAACATAAACCCTACAGAGTACAGCATGCAAAGCTGTGATGCTGCTTTTCCTTTTACAAACACTCACACACACACACAGTTTATGGCTACTGTTCAGTAAGAGTCGTAAGTGTGTATTTGGATCCACAGCCAGCGCGTCAAATTTGTGGCAGTAAAGCAAAGCCACTCCTTTTTATATTTGCCCTTCAAAAAAGACATAAATAATGGCCTGTGTGTGTGTGCTCCCTTGAGGTGCGCATCCTGTGCAGAACACACACAGCGAAAGGAAGAGAGATGGAGAGAAGATGAGCACAGAGCAAAATGAAGGAAGAGAAGGGAAAAAAACAGAAGTGGGGAGAGGAATGAGAGGCCTCACACACACACACACACACACACACACACACACACACACTCCCTCTGCGTGCAACTGTAGATGTTGCGGTGTAAATGTCATCATGTACACAGTTTATCCTCTGTGTGAGCGAGAGGTGCAGATGAAGGGAGAGAGTGAGAGAGAGGAGCGAGTGAGCCCACTGCAGAGAGGTAGACGGGAGCACACAGCCTCTTCTTCTATGTTTGTTCATTAGTATTCCAGCGCTCAGTCCTTCAGATCCGTCCTCACACCGCTTTTAGCGTCAGCACGGGAAAACACACATACACACAAACACGTACACCAGCAATAGAAAGAAAGTAGCTATGTCCGATGTGCTTCACCCACCTACCAAATCATCTCAACCTCTTGTCTTTACAAACAAAACAATAAACCCTACTTGCTGATTATGGAAGTTTGCCCAGACTAATTACATGACGCAACATGCTCAAGTTAAGACGTTTTGATGGATGATGATTTGTAGAATCACTTAAGTAAAAAGATATTAGAGTTGGGGTCTTAATCTTGTGCACTTGGTCTTGAGCCCTTGGTCTGGATCTGTGTCTCAGTCTCAGGTCTTAAAAAAAGACAGTAGTCTGTCTTCAATGTTTTTAAGGTCTTCACTATTGCATAGAATTTGCATGAATTCTATAGCACTTTCTACAAATACAGTACACTTGGCCCAAAAACAGTCAAATGTGGCACAAACGCCATATTTCTCTATTGTGAGAAGAACTTTTTTTAAACTAAATAAACTAGTAGAGTGACAACCTAATTTAAGTTTGAACACTGTATTTGATGTTACTGCCACTTCAAGCGATCTTTTATACATTTTGACTTTACAATTTTGATGATTATTTAATGTTATTGTTACAAATAAAACTCATGAATGTTTTAAACTGCATTATGACATATCAGAGTTTTGGTATCATGGTTGCAAAAATGGCAAACCTCATATAAAATGAACAGAAAATAGCTCCCATAATGTTTAGTTAGACCTAAAGTTTACAATAATTTTCTGAAGCTGACCTGATACTCTTTCAGTATATCACCACATACTGAAAAAAAAACTAGTTGCGGAAAGTCCCAGACATTACCTAAGCTGTACAAAGTTTTTTCTGTTTCAGTTGATTGGTTGATTATATGGTCTTTGTAAGAATATAGCCCTCATGTCCTATTCTTGATCTGAGTCTTAGTTGGTCTAAACTGGAACTGGTTTCGGTCTGACTCTCTTTAGGTCTCTGATGGTCTAATATTGACTAGACACTTTACATTAATTATTGTCTTATTGTGTATTGTTCATGAGAAGATTCATTTAAAATTGCTAAAGTTGTGGAAGTGGCCTGGAAGAACTTACAACGGTGTAAATGGCATCTAAAGGATACAAGTATCTGTTTGCCATTTCAACTTCGAGTTGTTTTTCGAGTGAATGGCTTGAAAACTTTTAAAAATGACATTTCATGATTCATCTTCATCTAAGGAAGAAGCCGTTTCAAGGGAGACAGTGGTTGCAGCGAATGGTCATTTACCCATTTACTCAGAAGGGAAGAAAATGACTCAAAATCAAATATTTTTCACTCAACTGTTGCTTGCTTAATGAAATAAGTGGCCACGTGGAGAAAACCTGAAGGTGACTGCTGGTTAATTTCGTTAAAGTCATTTCAGTAGGTTTGTAAGAGCAGTGCCGATAAAAAGCTTGTCGTTTTATGCCAAGCTACTCTGAAAAGTCTCAAGGCTTTGTGTCCGTTTTGATTCTTAGATTTGTTTCTTGTGTCTGTATTTAAACAGGAGGTGTTACAGAACTTCAGGGACCTGAAAATTTGGATAGGTTTGGTCTTGAGTTATCTGCAGTCCAAAAACATTGTAACCACATTGACACTCCCACATGGTTCTACAGTGTTTAGCTGAACCACAATCAACAAATAGGTAGTTTTAATTATTTCAAAAGAACACCTGTCTTAGGGTTGGGCCAAGATAAAACATTTGTGCTGTTGAAGCAAAATACGTGGATTCATACGGAGCATTATCGAGATATTGCTTCAGATTTGATCAATGCCTGCTGTGGCTGTCTCAGTTTAGCCAGTGCACTATTTGTCAGTCTGTTGTAGGTGTAGTGTATTATAGTGATTCTGCTGTGGATAGGGTGGTATTATTGGATGGATCTCCACGGTAACGGGGCGGGTGAAACTCAATCGGAGTCTCTCCATGTCGCTCCCTTAGATGGCCACCCGCTGATCCTGACCTTCTGGATGTTTTTCCCCTCTCCTTTTCTCTCTCTCCCTCCCGTTCTCTCAGCCCCATCTTCTAACTCTTCTATTTTCTGTATTCATTTATCCATCTTTCTAGTTGTGATGGATTCAGGAGTGCTTACATGTTCCTATATGTTATTTTTGGCTTATGTTGTCATTGCACTGCCACTTTAAAGCAATGACAACAGCAAATGAATAGTGTCTATCCACTTTGTGTAACCTGCATATGAGAGCATGTGTATTGTGTGTATGTGTATAAACCATAGATGATAACACTTATGCGAGGGGGGGAGGGGGGGGTCTGGCTAAGGCGGGATAATAGGAGATTATGTTTATGATGTACTATTAACTGCCTCATAACTGACTCATTCTTTCTCTCTATGGAAGATTCGGTATTTATTGCTGTATCCTCCAGTACAGTCAGAATCAGCATAGCCTCTTACCTTGGCCGGGCATAAATATTTAAGGCAAGAAGGAACAGTAAAATCACAAACGGCAAGTAGAGGGCAATTAGAGAGAGAGAGAGAGAGAAAACAAAAAGGGTCAATGACAGACACTTGAGGCACCCCATTTCAAACTCTCACCTTCACTGTGCGTGTGCATATGTGTGTGTGTCCAGCATTTTGTACTGAGGTAATAACTCTCACCAGGGATCTGGAGAGCCCAGCAGAGTTCAGGCAGGGGTCCATTATACCTTTCACACACACACACACACACACACACACACACACATACACACATGCACAGAATCCAGCAGGCCTGCATTATTTGTATCAAACAACTGGTATGTTTTGCCTCTGACGCACAAGTACAGACACACTCCTACTGCACAGCACCAGCAATGAAAACAGACCCCTCTACCATGATTCCTGCTCAAGATCTCTCCAGCAGGAAGTATGAGCTATGAGCCGTCCCCAGGGACGCAGGAAAGAGAAAGAGAGAGGCCAGGAGCCTGACACTGCCTGGCCAAGATCTATGCTCAAACACACTCTCTTGCCTCTTTTTTTCCCTTTCACCGCCCTCTTTTGTCTTCCCTTGCTTTTATTTTCCGTTTCTTGCTCTACTCGAAATAAAGAGTAGTTGGTTACACTGAACACACTCATATCCACTTTTGTGCAGAGAAATGCCATTTCCTCTGCTTTATTATTCTCTTTCCCCCTCTGTGGGAGGCTGGGAGGAAAGTTTGCTTTGAAGAGAGAGGGTTTAACATGTGCGCTAATAAATAGCTGGTTTGCCCCTGTGCAAGATTGCAAGAGCTCAGTTCTCTCTCTTCCATATAGTCTCCAGCATTTTTAGTGACTACAACTTATATTTCAAAATGAAAAGGATAGAGGAGTATGTTTTTCCTCGATATGTCCTGACAGACCTGATTTTACTTTACAATTTCAACTCAAGGTTGATATTCTCTCCATCCATAAACTTTTGTAATTCCCTCTGGGTGTCCAAGCAGTGTTTTGTTTTATCCCTTCCTTTCTTTTTTCATGAGAAAGGAAAGTTCATCCCTATGACCCTTGCAGTATATGCTTTTGTTTAGTTTCTAATATCAGTTAACATTATATTTACTTTTATGAACTTGGCAGAGATTTTTCCTAAGCAACTTATATTGCTTATTTGAACTTATTATTTTTCTCTTTTCATGAATTTGATCAGTTCATGAATTAAAACCATGACATTGGTGTTGCAATGCATATACTGTTTAAGCTACAGGAACCTGTATATCCTTACTTTGCAATGCTGGTTCTAACATTCTGAAGAAAAACCAAGCATAAAATCCATTAAAAATTGTAAGTGAATTGAGTTCATGTTATGTAGATAATAAATTAAAATTAATTAACTGCATATATCAGTATTTGCTGGGAAAAGTTACCAAATTAAAATAAATTAAACATGTAACATTACTGTGGGAGATAAATAGACATTACAAAAAGTGGATTCTGTAATTGAGTCACCTATCTTTCCGAGGTAGACTTAAGGACTTTTAAAGACCAGTGTTATTTTGGTATATATTATATATTTCTGTTTAGCATTAATTTATTGTTAGTTTTAGTAATTTAAGTACTTCAAATTAAACTTATTTACTTAAGTTATTTTTCATTTTTTGTTTAGGTTTTTCATCTGATCTTTTTTATTATTACTATTATTATTATTTAAGTTTAACTTCAATTACCGAAAAAATTTGTAATAGTTTTAGTTAATTATAACAACACTGCTACAGACGTATCTCTGTTCCATAGTTGTTATTCATTGCTGCCTGCTCTCAGCAAATGCAATTTGATGAAGCACGTAGCCTGTAAGTCAGCGGGCATGATTAAATGTGTCAATTCCTTTAACACCTTATTTTTTGTAATTAATTGTAGTAAATGAAGGTGTTAAACTGACAGCCCCAAAAACAAGTTTTTCTCCAATTTTTTTTTTCTAAGGCAATGCTTTGGCATTAAAAGGACATGCATGGTGCTGCCTCCAAAGCATGATTGCCTTGTGAGTCAGACATACAGGAATGTCACTAAACGAGCAGAGCCGTTGAGCACGGATGACCCTTCACGCCTTCCTACAATTCCCAGAAATCAATGCTCGGATGGAGCTTCTATTACCATTATTGATGGCTGAGATGGTGGCAGTGACTGCTGCCAATGCGAGAGGCCGCAGTGATGTGTAGCTGAGGAGCTGAGAGGCCGTCTTTGTCTCGCTGTCTTTGTCTGTCTCTGTTTTTCCCTATTCCATTCTGTCTTTCTTGCCATCCTTATATTTCTTTCCATATATATCATTTCCTCTGGAGTGTGAATGGAGCACTTTTCTAATAAAAGTCATCTGTAAGCCACCACACAGACACATACACTTTCTCTCTCACATATGCACATCTGAGGAAGCACTTGGTCTACACACAGCTGCATGTTCACCTGAGGCAGCTGCAGTCCGTTTCTCAGTCTTTAAGCACTCCAGAACTCAAACTCTACATTGTCACTTGTTAGTGGTATAGACAGAGAGAAGGAGAGGGAGAGGGAGAGGGAGAAGGAGACGACGAGAGAGTGGAAAGAACTGTCCTTGTATTTCTGTCACTCTCTGAAACCACCAGGGAGCTGGGGAATGAAACGATGCAGCCGAGCAGAGAGCCCTGCGAGGTTGCCGCCCGCCTAGCATCACCGCTAACACCGCGACCAGCATCCGCGCTACCAATTAGCCTGAGCACACACAGGGAGAGAGAGAAACTGGCTGATTTGTTTGTTCCAAAGCACAAACTCTCTCCACCGCAGCGGATCGTTCGAGAGACTCGGCTGTGAAAATGAATTGCCAAATTAAAGATCTTTACAAATACAAAAAAACAAAAACAAACACAAAGCATGCTTAAGAAATGTCAACCTAACAATTGCCTTTGGAGAGCTTTGTTTCAGCTAATTGGGAGGGAGAGGGGTGAGAAGAGAGGCTCACATCCTAAGAACTAAATTAAATTAGGTTTAAATCGGCTGAATCTGTGTTCACCCTTTTCGGTTACAGCGTCCAATTACCCGAAACAAACACAGAGGTGCATAACCGTGACAAATGGCTTCAAAACTGGAAAACTGGTCTTGCAACAAATGCAAAGACACAGAAGGAAGGTTTAAAAAAAAAAAGTGATGACAACTGGCTATTAAGCATTATGGTACAAATACTCACTGAGTGGGAGTGTCCTCAGCTGTGTGACATCACTGCTTGTCCTCCTGTAGGAGACCGGAAAAAGAAACAGAGAGGAAAGTGTTTTAATGGCATATTTGGTCACTAAACAGAAACAAAACTGAGGTAAATGTCCTAAATTACACTTAATATTTAGCTTCGGCCTCAAGGGGACGAGTCAACGGCAACAGGTTTCAGCATTGTGGCTGGAGTAATGCAGTGTTTAGTGTGTTTACACCCAACCTGTGGCTGCCAATGGTTTTAAGTAAGAAAAACGCACGCATAGCCTACGTACACAAAGACACTGACAACCACTTTTCACATGCCCACACAAGTAAAGCAAAAACACATGAATGTGTGAATGCTCATACTTGCACCCGGTTCCGTCTTTTTTCCTGCTAAACCTGTTGGAATTGCAGTAAGGCTTTAAAACCCAGGGTGTGTGGGACGTTGTTCCAAGCACACATGCTGTCTTGTGCAGAAAACCAGCCTGCTCCAGTTTTCTCACAGCCTTTGTGTGTGTTTCTGTCTGTATGTGTGTGTATGTGTGCTTAAGAATTATCAGGAACATCACAGCAGTGAGTCAAAAAGGTGAAACAGACACACAAATCAGATTCGGCTTCCAATCTCCTCAATCTGCACAGACAACAAGTTGTACATACACACACTGCTCAGAAACAAACACCACATTCACAATGAGGTAAAAAAAAGCTAAAACAAATTACCACCACAAACGAACAGCAGACGCGCTCTGAGTAATCTGTGGCTGGGCAGTTAGTTCCTCTTTTTAGTTCTTTAAAACATTTCCATCTGGGCAGAGTTAGATGTCTGGAACAGTTTACCACTGTTTGCTACACAGTGAGCCAGGCTGTGACTGACAGCATCCGCACGTCAATCAAAATCCGACTCATCCGTCTACGGTGGAGGCGCTCCATCGCTGCAGTGGCCAAGGACACGTGCAGCGTTAAGAGCTGATGTCATCGGGGGGAGTTCAGTCGGGATGACAGCTCGGAAAGACATAGACTGAAATAATGGCGAGCACGCTGGTGGGGTTCATCATTTTAAACAAAGGTAAAACATGTGGGAAAGTTTCTGAAGCTCTGCAGTCATCGCCAGACACGGCAGGAACAGAAAACATGTTTTATGCACTCCCAGCTACGAAAACAAACAAACTAATGGGAAAATGATCAGAGGCTTTACTTTAGGTTAGCCCTTAAGTGAAATTCTAATGAATGCATGAGAAATGCAAAGCCTTACAAGAGCTTTTGAGAACATGCACTTGAAACGTTTGTTCACTAATCAGTCAAAAAAAATCTCATGCATGTCGTGTTTAAAAAATGTTTCAATGAGTTTGAGAATTCTCACACACACACACTTTTAATTGTCTCTATGATGATATGAGTTATAACTGCAGGATGTTAAAGGAAATCTGAGAAAAAAATGGATAATGTAACGATAAGTTTACATAAACCTTAGAATCTACAATGCGACTCCAAGACCTCAAATGTGTGTGTCAGATAAGAGAGACACCAAAAACGTGCAGTGTAGGGGGTTCTCCAGGACCAGGATTGGGAACCACTGAGCTATAGTATTAGGTTGTGTTGTTTTTTTGAGCTGCTATGTTGAAGGTGTGGTGATGTGCTGACCTTATGTGCTGGGTCATGGGTGCTGAGATGCAGTGTTGAGTTGTGGTGGTGTGTTAAGAATGTTTTTGGGATGTTCAGCTATTATTCCGGGTCATCTGGTAGCTTTTGTGTTGGGTTGTAGTGGTCTGAGCTAAAGTGTAGGGTTGTGCGGTGGGTTGGGTTATGGTGGAGCATAGGGGTGAGGGAAAAAATCGATACAGCATAGTATCGCGATATTTTACGCGGCAATACTGTATCGATACACGGACGCCAAGTATCGATCTTTTATTATACTATTTGGTAGAATAATAAAATCAATTCTTTACAATCCACTAGATGGTGGTGTTGAGTTTTTTCTGGTGAGGTCAGCTGGGTCACCTTCAGCATGCAGTAAGTTAATAAAACAAAGAGGGCGGCATTGTGGAAAGTTATCAGGAAAGCCCCGTCCGCGTTTAAATCGGATGTATGGACTTAGTTCGGATTTGTAAACAAGGAGGGGATGTAAGTAGGGATGCACCGAAAATATAGGCTATGTATAATAATAATAATAATAATGTCACGCCGGCCCGGCAGTGTTCAGCACGCATGTTTCACTCTCCTCGTCACTACGCGGTTTGACGCTCCGCTCAATATTCCGATCTATGAATGTGCGTTCCGCTCGCTCATGCTCATCGGAAAAGCAAAGTCCGCTCAAATAACGCGCTGACAGGAAATTTCTATGCAGTAT
>NW_015645076.1:1577152-1581258 GCF_001515625.1 Sinocyclocheilus rhinocerous | reverse complement strand
GCTCGTGTACCGCTCATGCTCATCGGAAAAGCAAAGTCCGCTCAAATAACGCGCTGACAGGAAATTTCTATGCAGTATAGGCCTACTTGTTCCGGTTTGCAGTAGCGCTACTGTGCTGTAACATGGTGTAGGCTAGTTCAGCTGTACTTGGCAACTCTGGTAAAATAATGCTACCTTCAGTGACTCTATGCTCTGCTCATATGCTCTGATAATAATAGCTTTGTAGGACTATGCATTATTTGGATAATTAGTCAAAAAAACAAGAACAACAACAACTTATATCTGATTCTGTTGTGAAGTGAACAAAAATAATATAGATATTTAATATTAAGGTAACATTTTCAATAAGGTTCCATTAGTTAATGTTAGTTAATGTATTAACTATCATGAACGAACAATGAACAATACATTTATTACAGTATTTATTAATCTTTCTTAATGTTAGTTAATGAGAATACAGTTATTCACTGTTAGTTCGTTTCAAGTTGCATTGTTCAAAATACCTGTAGTAGCACAGCAGTGCATACCTGTTTACATTTAATTAAGGTGGACTAGATTAGACTGTAATACAAATAGTTGAGTTTGCCAGGTGCATACGACATTTATGACAGGTTTTCATGAAAGTGTTGGTCAGTTTGTCTGCTTGACAATCCCATTTTGCACTGCAACAATAAAACTGAAGTGAGATAAACAAACTGAGAAATGTTTCTTTTTAGTTGAAACAGATGTTGTCAAAATTTTCCTTTGGGGACATAATTTGAAGTTGGAAAAAGGTAATAAATTGCAATATATCGCAGAATATCGCAATATATTTAAAATCGCAATAATATTGTATCGTGACACAAGTATCGTGATAATATCGTATCGTGAGTCCTCTGGTGATTCCCACCCCTAGTGGAGCACTGAGCATTGTGTTGGGGTGTTCAGTCAAGTGGCATGTTGAAGTGTTGTGTTGGGCCTGTAATGTTGGATTATGATAGTGTGTTGAGAGGTAGTATTAGGTTGTGTGGTGGTTTGTTGAGTTATATTATTGGGCTGTTAAGTAAAGTGGCGTGTTGAGCTGCTTTGTTGGGGTGTGGTGGTGTTTTGAGTGGTTTTGTTGGGTTGTGTTTTGAGCTGTAACATTGAAGTCAAGGTGATGGCTGAATAGATGACTGAAGGAAGTGAAGATGAGCTCTAGACTGAATGCATTGTTTTCATGAAAGATGCTGTTGCTCCTGCTGCACGCTTAAATTAGCTGGCAGTGTTTGGATTACACCAGGGAGCTCTCACACAGGATTTATTCTAGCCTGCAGGAGCAAAGGATATTTCCATCTCTACACACACAAACACACATAGATGCACAGTCATCCGTATGCATGTGCGCACACACTAACACACACTCAGATAAAACCCTAAGAGCACAAAACAAGGCTTTCGGTTACAGAGGCGCTCACACACATACACTGTGGTCAAATAAGGATGCACTGCTCACTCTACCATTCATTTCATCCTTCGCCCTAGAATGCGTCCATATGATCCTTTGCCATCGGAACAAACATACAGATGCACTTCCACGCAAACATACACAAACTAACACTCAAAGGACTCAACAAGAGGCTCTTCATGGCCTCTGGATCAGGCTTCTTCTAGTGCTATTGCCAAGTTTATTGACTGCTCATATTACAGACGGGTTTCACAGCTTTCTACCCATCTAACAGAGATAATACAGAGAGATAGAAACTGAGAGAAAGAGAGAACACATGCAGTGTTTTTCCTCTCATTTTGAGTGTCATGTGAAACAACCACACCGCAGTCTGTTTCACTGAACAATCTGATGACACAAACACTCTTTTGCTAAACAACCTGCAGTCCTTAACCTTACCTCTTTAACTGATTACATTATTTAAACAAAGAATCACCCGTCCGTTCCAACTTTAAACAAAGCAGCCTCAGCCTAATTTCTAATGACCGAGACAGACACCCCCCTCAAAACACACACGCACACACATTTGTTGCGGGTCGGCGAGCATCAGGCCTGCTGAAGCGCCTAATCCCGCGTCTGTAGGCTCCAGGAACACGCCATGATGCACCTTCACGCGAATGAAGATTAGAACCCTTAATCCAGCTCTCTCAATCTGGAGATCTTTTTATAAAACCTCACAGCTAATCCAACAGTAGTTTGTTTACTGTTCAAGACCTAGATTAAACCAGGCTAGATTATTTTACTAAAAAAAAAAAAAAAACTTTACTCAATGTGTCATGTCAGGGTTAAATGCTGGCACTAAACTGCTCTATTAACCATATTCATGTCGTAAGAGATCAAATAAAAGCTTATGTAAAAAGCTTGCGTAAAACTTTACGCAAAACAAAAAGGGCTTTGGTTTCTAAACTACATTACGGTGTCAGCTGAAACGATTCTATTTTCAATCCATTTTCTGTCTCTCTGTCTCCATACCATCCCTGTCATTTCGTGGGCCTTTCTGCGCAAATTAAAAATTTAGAAATTCTTGCTGCGCCGAGGTACTCTTTGCCAGCGCAGCTAAAATGAAAAGGCTTTGTGGTGGCAGTGACCAGATTTTAAACGCAGCAAGATCAATAAATAAGAGGGGGCTGCTTGAGCACAATCTCTGAATGTCTTTGAGTATGTATGTGTGTGTGAGGGTCAAATACTGCATGTCCTGCAGTGACGACCTTCAGGTGTCGGGCACAAGATCAGCCTCATTGATTAACAGCAGAGGCTGCCGGAAAGATACACACGTATTCTGAAAACACTTCCCGAATTACTGTGAAGTTACAGCAAAGGAGATTTTTCTTTCTCAAGTCTTAATACGAAGCCTTTCTTGAGGGAAAAATCAACCCTTTCACCTTGTCTGTGAAAAACAAGCGTTCAGACAGCCCAACAAAAATAACCTTGAGTTTCATCAGGGATATTCTCACATTGAATGATAAACAGAGGCCCGAGGGACACTGAACCAAAAAGGCCCCCGTGTCCTCTCTGTGTTTATCTGAAAACAGAGTCAGTTTGGTATGACCCGCTTCAGCTGCTGGTAGGAAAGCCCATTCATTTAACTGTCTGCTGAAGCGCCTAATCCCGCGTCTGTAGGCTCCAGGAACACGCCATGATGCACCTTCACGCGAATGAAGATTAGAACCCTTAATCCAGCTCTCTCAATCTGGAGATCTTTTTATAAAACCTCACAGCTAATCCAACAGTAGTTTGTTTACTGTTCAAGACCTAGATTAAACCAGGCTAGATTATTTTACTAAAAAAAAAAAAAAAACTTTACTCAATGTGTCATGTCAGGGTTAAATGCTGGCACTAAACTGCTCTATTAACCATATTCATGTCGTAAGAGATCAAATAAAAGCTTATGTAAAAAGCTTGCGTAAAACTTTACGCAAAACAAAAAGGGCTTTGGTTTCTAAACTACATTACGGTGTCAGCTGAAACGATTCTATTTTCAATCCATTTTCTGTCTCTCTGTCTCCATACCATCCCTGTCATTTCGTGGGCCTTTCTGCGCAAATTAAAAATTTAGAAATTCTTCGCCCGCCGAGGGACTCTTTGCCAGCGCAGCTAAAATGAAAAGGCTTTGTGGTGGCAGTGACCAGATTTTAAACGCAGCAAGATCAATAAATAAGAGGGGGCTGCTTGAGCACAATCTCTGAATGTCTTTGAGTATGTATGTGTGTGTGAGGGTCAAATACTGCATGTCCTGCAGTCAGCTGTCACAGTGCAGTAGATTCTCTCCCATCCCACAGCTCTCGCCAAATCCCCCCCAGCCTCCCTTCTGCCCTCTCCTACAAGAGGAGCATCATTCCTGCCATTCCTGAAATCATGGCTATTTCTACTCTGGATGCAAATATAGCGATAAGCACTAGAACAAATAGGCCAAACTACTGGCATTTCAAACACGGGCTCCATTATCTCAGCAGGGGGAATGGAGCGCCGCAGTGGCAACCCACGGCACAGGCAACATGACAGTCTCCTGGAGGGCAAACAACACTGGAGACGCAACCGGTGCAGGGTGGAAAAAACAGCCCTCATCACTCCAGCATTCTCCTCTGCCCGGAATCACTAATGCACTCAAACCTTCATTGAGGAGCTGAGGGAGATAGATAGA
>NW_015645076.1:1563581-1576879 GCF_001515625.1 Sinocyclocheilus rhinocerous | reverse complement strand
TGACGACCTTCAGGTGTCGGGCACAAGATCAGCCTCATTGATTAACAGCAGAGGCTGCCGGAAAGATACACACGTATTCTGAAAACACTTCCCGAATTACTGTGAAGTTACAGCAAAGGAGATTTTTCTTTCTCAAGTCTTAATACGAAGCCTTTCTTGAGGGAAAAATCAACCCTTTCACCTTGTCTGTGAAAAACAAGCGTTCAGACAGCCCAACAAAAATAACCTTGAGTTTCATCAGGGATATTCTCACATTGAATGATAAACAGAGGCCCGAGGGACACTGAACCAAAAAGGCCCCCGTGTCCTCTCTGTGTTTATCTGAAAACAGAGTCAGTTTGGTGTGACCCGCTTCAGCTGCTGGTAGAAAAGCCCATTCATTTAACTGTCCGTAGAAACGCGAATCTCCAGCTCCTCTGCCTCGTTACCATGGAACGGCAGGCTAAAGGTAAAGAAGATCATGTTTGCGACACAATTATCAAGTCTGCCGTGACCGACTTGCGCTTCTGCTGACACAAACAGTTGTCTCCCGAGCGCTAATGTTCACGCTAAACAGCAACCCACATAACCCGCTATTATGTAAGAGCCAACTGTTGAGAGGAAATTCTACAAAGCTGTTTGCTAACGACAAAATAAATCATTAGCCAAGTAAGTCAAGATAGAGATGCACTTATCCATGATACTGTTTAACGTCAACTGTCGTCTCACAAAGCAGCACAGGGAAGAGTATCTGTCAGTATTTACAAGGTGATTTGCCAAGTTGTTATGAGTACAAGGACACAACCTGCTCAGAAAACAAATTCACCGCTGACCTTCCAGCATCGAGTATTCGGGGCTGATTCATTTGGCAGTTACTGGCCACACACGTGGAACACCACAGCTTGTATAATCAAGCCCGCGCTTGGGTTCGAGTTCTTTAAATGACAGGTGTTATGATCAAGTGAGAACTTCTCACTGCCTTGGACTTTTATAGGATGGTTAAATCAAATGACAAATCCAGAAACTCTAGGCTGAGCTTTCTGAAGTTCATTTAAATCAATTTCGCCATTAACGGTGCAATGATTGATGCATGTTTAAAAACCAAAATCAATGGGTTCTCACTCTATCCAAAATGACGCTGAGCGAAGAACTACATTTTTCTTTCGTCTTATTTTGATTTATACAACTGTCCACCTTGCTGTGGCTATACACCGATGTATTGGCCAATAATCCATATCGGCCGATAAAAGCAATTTATTTCACTATCGGCCATAGGCCGATTGTTTAAAATCAGCCAATGATCAGGTCCGATTATATCCTGTCAATCAACAGACAGCAGAAAAACATGTCATACTGCAACTCATACTGTGTGTGAAGACAATCTCTCTGTTGAATTTAAGGCTGCCAAAATTAACGTGACAACATTAATAGTTAAAAATAGTGACATTAAAGCTGACTTTATTTGACCTGTGGTTCAAGCCAGGGTTGCCAGATCTGCAGTTTTTCTCTACACCAAACATTATTTGTAGCGCGCCTCCCATCCAATAATCACAAAGAGCTTTGTGCTTTCTTACTTCTAATAAGCAACAAAGTCTCAGCTTTCAAACCCTGTACATTCTATCACGAAAATTCAAACAATGAATGCCATTTTGATGGTTTTAAATGTGACGTGACAGATCCCTGCAGCACCTCAGTTCATGCAGCAGTGCGGAGCGCGAGTCTCTTCCACTTTAATAAGTTATAGCTCAAAATAAACATGAATGAACATCAGAAGGTATGTTGAAAGATACAGTATAGCTTACCAAAATGTCTTATGTAATCGCTCAATCAGTGTTTCAACCGTGGAAAGATGCCAATAAAACAGATTGTGAACAGTATGCCACTTAACATGGAATTTACCTCAGCAAAGTTATCCACTGTTCACAGTTCATTAGTTAGCTATAAAACAACACTAAAGAGGAGCTTTTTTATTTATAATTATATATGTATGTTTGAATATATCTGGCATGAAGACAGGTATTTATGAAGACTATGTGCAAATGAGTTGTAAACAGATATTAAAATTTTTATTTGAGTGTAATTATCATATCGGAAAATAAATAGCAGTTGAATATAATAGCTCTGTTATTAATTATAACATTTAATATTATAGTAATGTGCCAAATGATAGGTTTCCATGCGTAGTTAATCACATCGGTTAGGAGAGATCTTTTTCCTTAAGAAAATGAAACGATCGGTATCGGCAGATATCATTCTGAATAATCGGCTATCGTATCGGCAGAGAAATTCAGTATCGGTGCATCTCTAATATATATGTATAATATATATACATTTTCTTATTTTATTTATCTAAATATATATTATTATTTAAATCATAGCAAAGGTTTTAAATAATCTGAATTGGGTTTTAAAATGCTAAAAATAGAGGGGGGAAAAAGGTTCATTTACTAAACATAACTACGGAATAAGTAATCTTCTGGAAAGGGTGTCAAGTAAGTTGTTAAAGTGAAAGCACAATGTTATACACTGCAGTTGACTATAATATCGTCTAATCCAATAAGATGTAGAATGAAAGCCCATAGAGCCATTTAGACTATGAGACTCAGGCAGGGCTGTGCGTGTTAACTGCTCTCTAGTCATTCATATTATGTAACAGCATGAGTGGAACATCCAATAAATTTAAATCATCTTTAAATGAACCGCACTGATCAGTGCACGTTTCGGAAGAAGTGTGATTATAAACCCAAACCCATGTGCATTTGGGATTGTCTGCGCTAAACTTTGATTCGACAGCTTCCGCACTCGAGACCCATTTCTTACAACCCACATTTCTCAGAATCAGCTCATTACACCACAATCATTTGTTGTTGTACGCGCAACAAAGACATGCAAACAGAGCTTAAGCAAGATCCTTCTAAAGATCCCAAATTAAACTAATTCCTAGATACAAACATCTTCTCACAAGCCTAACCCATATCCTGTCTGGAAAACAACAAACATCCTGGACAGAAACGTGTGGCTGACACTCTAACCCAAAGCAAAGTTCTTTCTCTCTCTCTCTCTCTCTCTCTTCGCAGCTACAGACATCCAGTGGTCTGGGTGTGCTTGAGAGAGCACAGTGTGAGATCCCTTCAAACCCCAACAGCACAAACAGGCCCTGACAGATTTGCTCTCCCTAATTCGTGGTAAGAAAAACAGCACAAGTATATAAGAGAATTCTATGTGCTCCGAATAAGCACAAACACTCACACTCCCACAAAGAAAGAAGAAGAAAAAACATCCAACAATAGCCATTTCTAATGGAAGAAGAGAGTGGGTGAGACTGTTCCGTTTCAATTCACTGATACCGCTAATGGCTTCTTAGCGGTTCCATGAAATCAAGCAGCTGTCAAGGCGATGCATCGGGAACAGGGAGGAAGAGGCGGCATTCCCACAAGAGAAAAGCATCTCGTCAGGATGTTTGGCTAAACATCTGCTCCCCTGCTCTCATGGCTTTAGCAGAAGCACATGCTCAGACAAAGAGATGGGAGGTGGAAACACTGACTTCTCCATCTGAGGCATTCTGTAAAAACAGCAGCCTCCTCCATGCATAATGACTAGGGCACTGGGCTACATGATGAGACAGAGCCCTACTGATACAAAACAGACAGTCCAGCCATTTAACCAGCCTATGGCGAACCTGCGGGTTTTGCATCGCTGACCACTAATTGTAAAAAGTTCATGACTTGCATAACAGAAACTTTCAAGTATGTAACACTTGCTTTTTTGAAGGTCTTTTTTGTGAAGGACTGTTCATTCACAAACCACTACTTTACTTACTACCATCTTTACTTACTTCTTACACATTAGGAGGTCAACTGTAAAGTAAAACTCTATCTGTGTGTGTACAAGCACAAATAGTGTTCCTGTGGCTCAGTGGTAGAGCATTGCGTTAGCAGCGCAAAGGTCGTGGGTTAAATTCCCAAGGAACACACATACTGATAAAAAATGTATAGCCTGAATGCACTGTAAGTCGCTTTGGATAAAAGCGTCTGCTAAACGCAAAAATTGAATTTAATTTAAAATAAAACACACAGGCTGTATACAAAAGTAGCCTACATAGGCACATCATAAGCTAACTAGAACATCCGACGTCTTCTAAATGAGGAAATGACTGTACAGTGAGACCATAATTATTAACCTCGTGAGCCATAAATTCATATGACAAACTCAAATATGTCTGATTGCCTAATTCTGAAAGGATCAAAATACGATTCTGGTCATTCGAGGAAAAAAACTATCTGAATCTGAAATGGATGCGAAACCTTAGGTCACTGATTCATCATTACAGCACATTCTTAAGTAATCCTTCATGGGAATTATGAATTTTTTAAACTACAAAAAAAAAAATCTCAATTTTAAACAAAGACAAGAAAATAAACAGTTCACCTCACTAAATGACATCATTAGTGTGCTGATGTCATTAATTCCACCTGTAAACACCGAATCATTAAACATCGCGTAAGATTCTCCAGATCACATCAAAATGTTTGTTTTTATCCAACTGGAGTCATTCCGACACCAAAACAACCGAAAACAGAGTTTTACAGCAATGTCAAGCTAGATAACAAATTCGACGCTTTCTTGGCAAAACATCACATTTTACTTAAACTTCACATGACGTCACCGCCACCACATAAGACATTTCTAAACTTTCTGCCTGTAACGACATGTGCAGGTCGAGTCCTAAGAACACACAGATCCGCCAGTTCAAATTAACCAAGATGGCGTGAGGCTTGTTGTTTAGAGGGCAGAAAAAATGGAGGATATTGTAATATACACAAAGGGATAAATTTCAACAACTCGGCCAGGCGGCAGCTGCTGCTCTTTAAGGAAGCAGCAAAGATAAGAGCAACGCGAAGCTCCAACTCAACGCCAGCGACCCGCTCCGACTGAGCAGGCGATTTCCCCGTCGAAAGTACCAAACCGTGTGCTTTTAACAGTATTTATCAAAAGATATTGAAAAGTAAATGCTTTTATCATGTTGTCTCAATGAAGAGCTATTAGCTTTTGCCATCATCTGAGAGACGGACATTAAACAGACCAAAGGTAGCGTCAGCTCCTCCAAGTGACTCTCCCGCATCGCCCTTATCAAATATTACATTTTTACGTACCAAAATGAACGACTGGGAAGCGCTTGCTCTTTTGAAACATGTTTGGATACATTGAGGAGTGTTTACCAATAGTTTACATTTAAAAAACCTAGCAGTTAAAGCGCACGCGAGAGGGCACAAAGGCAGGTTCCTATTATGAAGTCACAACCCCCGCGCGCAACATTGTCCACTCGTAAAGTTTTGCAATATTCGCCATCTCAACGGAATATTTCTCTAGATTGGCTTTTCCCGACAACGCCGTTGAAATGGTTTTGACAAGTTTTGCGCTTTTTGCGCTCGAGGCACACGCGTAGCCAACCTAAAGAAACTATCGAGTTAGCTGCCCTCGCTAAGAAATCAAGCCAGCCAGCGACACAACATTGATTCTCCAATGAAATAACTGATCCAGCTCCCAATAAATTCAAAACTTACCCTTAGTTTTGACACTTCGTGTAATTCCGCCTCGATCGGGTTCGAAGTATCACTTCAGGTAACGTTGCTCTTTGTTTTCCTTTTTCGATTTGCTTTTGGAAGAGGCCAGTGTAGCAGGAGATGATGAAGAAGGGAATTGGGCAGTAATTGAGTCTCGGGGTGTGAGTGAGTGACTGCGTGTGTGTGTGTGTGTTAGTTACGAACGGCAGATTGAAGGAGAGTCCTTTCAAGGTTTATTCTGCCTCACTTCAAGGAATCAAAGTGACGTCAGCGGACAATACTTAAACGATAAAACTTTTATTCGCTGTGAAAAGGCAAAAGTGTGGAAGTGCCCGAATCATGCACATTGCACGCTGTATTTTTAGCATCGCTCACTATTTACAAAACATCTGTCAATGACGAAGAGCCGAAAAAGCGTGTAAGGCTGTTGTTAACGCTTTAGGTTGTGTTTTATGTCATTTCATTTATTTATTTATTTTTATTTTTATTTTTTTTGAAGACGATTTCAGAAATCCAGTCAGTTCTTACTCGTTATTGATATTATTAATCCATATTTGCATCATGTCTGAGCATTATTTAAAAATTGCATGGGGGAAAATATATATATATATAATTTTTAATCAAGTTATATGATCAATTATCAAAATTACCATGTATTGTATAAAAGTTACAAGGCATCACATGTTAATGAGATTGTGCTTGCAAATGAATGTGAAGGCATTATGCTGTACAATAGCAGTGGAAATCTGATAATCTGGCATCCAGTGAAATGGAAATTTAATTCTAAGATTGGTTACTTGTCATTCAAAAGCTGTCAGATAAACCGCTAGACAGCGATGCATGATCAAACTTGATTGCATTTGTCTCCAGTTACTTCAATAGCTAAATTCAGGGATTATGGATTAACCCGGCTAATCTGACCCGAGAGGCGGCAGAATGGCCCTTTGCAGCGGGAGCCGAGCTGGGCACCACGAGGCAAGACAGCCATCTGTGCCTAATTGTGTGCTTTTTCACCCTGCCGCTGCACTCACAATCAGCAACAGGTTGAGGGGGCCCTCTGACCTAGACTGGGCCAGGGGGGTGGCATGGGGTGAGGGATGAAGGGGGTGGGAGATTATTTCATTGAGCGAGAAAACAACAAAAGGGGGCGAGGAGGGACACGCTGCCACTCCTTAGTGGGAGAGGGGGGCAGCATGAGGGAGAAAAGAGGGGCAACTGTTTGGAGTTTAGCTTCACTCTTCAGGTTATGTGAGATTTGCATGCATTGAGGTTTTACTTTGTGTGATAAGCGGAAAGCTGTTTTTCCTCACTGAGACAATATGCTTATATATAATGTGTGTATGTGCACACTTAATTTTCATTTAAATATTTAAATTAAATTTTGTGTGTGTGTATATATGATGTATAATTGTTTTATTTTATTTTATATATTATAATATTAAGGTATTTTAATGTTTAATTTTTAATTTTTTAATTTATTTATTTTTATTCGTTTATTTTGGCCAGTTTTTGGTTTCTCCTTTTTGTATGTATCACTAATAATGAGCAGTGTTATTTTAGTATCATTGAGAAACTATTATAGTTTTTATGATTAATATTTTGCTATTATCAAAATATTTTGATTTCATTTTATTTGAGGTTATTTTTAGTAGTTTTTTTTTATATGTGTCTAAATGTGTGTTTAGTTTTTATTCATTTTTATTTCAGTATTAGTTATTTTTGTACATCATGTTAAACTAAAATAAAATGTTAATATAGAATCTTAAAATAGAAATGTTGCTTTGGCAACTAGATGAAATAAAAGTTTATTTTATTTTACTTCAGTTAACATTTATTTCAATTAACAATTTTTTAATGGTTTTAATTTTAGTTTCAGTTTTAGTTTAGGTTAACTATAATAACCCTGATAATGAGTGCTATAAACATGTTCATGCTAAAAAGAAAAACAGCGGATAACTAACATGTTTATGCACGTAACAACTCCTGTTGCAAACTGTCAAGCACATTTACTGTAAGTACTAGTGTTATAGTCATGTAATACAACCGATGAGCTAATTCCCATTGTAATTAAACCATTTGTGACTTTATTGCTAAATACCACTTCTGTCATTTTAATGTGCGTGTAATGAAACTAAATTTGAAATTGTTCAAAGGAGAACCAGTCACTGCTCTTTTTGGAAGCATCAGAGCGTATAGAGGACACACACATTCATTTACCAATTTATGCATGCGTTCATTGATCCTCTCTGACCCCCCTCCTCACCTGTAGAGTTGAAGCTGGGTGAAAAGGGATGCTTATGGAGGGACACGGAGAGGCAGGCAGACCTCCAGGGATCAGCGCTCTGGAGAGTGGGAGGATAAGATGAGACGATCGTGTGCAAGACGTGCATCTTAACATGTGTGCATACGGTCCATGTGCCTATGTTTATCTGTGATCATAAGACCACCCTGGCCACAGTAAGAAAGCCATAATTGTGTGTATATATGTGTGTGTGTGCACACATGATGGCAATATTCCTCCCTCTGAGTGACTATGTGTATAACCTCCTCCCCTCTTCCAGCAGAGGCACACTGGGGTTTGTAATTGTGTTGGTGGTTCTTCATTAGAGCCTGTGTGTGTGTGTGTGTGTGTGTGTGTGTTGGGGGTTGGGGCGTGGGTGGGTGAGGAGCTCAGGCTCTTAGGACTATGAGCTGCGTCATTAACGGAGGCTGGGCCTCTCTGCATGCAGCCAGAATGTCAGCCGTACCTCGGTCATTTGAAACATAATAAGCACAAGTACAATGAGTGCAATGCAAGCCTGCTGGGGGAGGGGGAAGTGGAGGGAACACAGCCTGTCTCTTCCATTGGGCTGTTTTTTTTTCTTAAGAGGCTTGATTAGAAGATATAATAACCTAGCGAATAATAACTGGTAAAGACGATCTCCCCCGAGACTGATGGAAACCAAATTAATGTGGAGATTTGGATTTAATTGTTATTTTTCTATTAGGGTGCATAAAGACAGAGGAGATGTCCATCTAGAGTGGGAGCTGTGCTTGCAGCTATTGATTTTTTTCCCCCTTCTCTTTTCTTTCTCACCCCTCTCTCTTTCTCTCTTCAACACAGATTTTAATCATCTCCGAACACCACATTCCCTAATACCATTAACAACACTAACCTTCCAGCGCCACAAAAGCGTTTAATTTCCAATGACACAAATTTCTCTCCAAGAGACTCAAATAGTGTCTTTACGCAATTTGGTGGCCTTAAGGTTTTGCTTTCTGGAATAATTGAATTGTGATCCTCTCACTTAGTCTTGCATAAAATCGCTAGGCAAAGAGCTAATCAGTGCAAAAGAGACAATAGTTTCCTCAGTTTGCCTTATTAGCCTGTTTTAAAAGAGCAAAGAGCGTTTTTCTCCCGACTGACTTTGGAGCAACTGATGCTCGCGTCAGAAACTGATAATTAGAGTAAAATCGCTTCGATCACCGATGCGAACAGAAATGTTTCTGTTAGGTATTTAAGCTGTTTGTTCCTCTGTCAGCACTGCTGTTTGTATCCATAAATAAGAGATGACCTTTAAATGTTTACATAATTTATACAGCCATAAATTCTTAATATATCTGACTCCAAATGAGACAGCAAGCCGCTTGATTATGGTTCATAGTCGAGTTAAAATACAGACTGTCTGGGGTGATATATACACACACCTGTATGTGAGTCAGCAATGAAAACCATTTTTATATCTGACTGGGGCAGAGGCTGTCTCCTCTACCTACTCGATGATTAAGCATATATATAGAGCAGTTTTAAGACTGGGAAAGTGTTTAGTTATATTTAGAAGACAAAAACTCTCATTTTGGCTTTTAAAATGAACATATTTATATTACAGTGCAGCTCAGCAGGTTACAAATCATTACATCATTATCAAGATATAAAATTAAACAAAACTAAATAAAAGAAATTACTCTGCAGTTAGTTGGTAAATTTATCAGAAACTGCAGCATTACATGGTTTTAATTGACTGACTGAATGTTAATAGGACCTTGCTGATGTAAGTGTGTGATTCAAAAGAAATGCATAAAGCCGTCTACTAAAAAAAGAACTCAAAAGCCTTTGCATTGGTGGAAAATTTATTTAGGACAGAAGGAGTTTTTTTTCCTCTCTCTATTCCATGTGGAATATTCCCTGCATTAATCACCCAAAACAACAAATGTGTCAAGAAAATCACTTTTGAGACAGGTGCAGTTGACAGCTGCAACACAATAAGTTGAAAAAAAGAAGCAAAATATTTTTGTATAATTAAAAACTAAAAATAATGCAAGATAAGTTTCAATGTCAGCCAAAAAAAATTCTCAATTGGAAATAAATTAATTTTGCACCCTAGTCATGATTATTAGTGTGTATAGCGATCATGATCATGATCATAACGGCTGCACATAAGCTGACCTTTGACCTCTGGATGTAATGTTTGTGCAAAGGCATGTGAACAGATGCTAACCTAATCTTTTTCTACTGTTTACTGTAGGTGCATCATCCCATATGTGGGGAAAGTCTTGTTAATATGGCTGCTATGAGGTAAACAGATAGGAGGAAGTGATGGAGTGGCAGACCCACAGGGGATAACCACATAAGGGGTGACAGACCACTGACATCAGCCCTTGTTCTCTTGCTCGCTCACTCGCTTACTCACGCCACACACACTCTCTCCCCCACACACACACTCATTTCCAGGAAGGGGTCATTAATGTGCAAGAAAAGAATCCAGTCGTGGCTTTAAAATAGAGTATCTTCTCATAGAGATGCAATCATTCCTAACATTCCTAAGTCACAGATCTCACGGCATGTGAACAGATGCTAACCTAATCTTTTTCTACTGTTTACTGTAGGTGCATCATCCCATATGTGGGGAAGGTCTTGTTAATATGGCTGCTATGAGGTAAACAGATAGGAGGAAGTGATGGAGTGGCAGACCCACAGGGGATAACCACATAAGGGGTGACAGACCACTGACATCAGCCCTTGTTCTCTTGCTCGCTCGCTCGCTTACTCACGCCACACACACTCTCTCCCCCACACACACTCATTTCCAGGAAGGGGTCATTAATGTGCAAGAAAAGAATCCAGTCGTGGCTTTAAAATAGAGTATCTTCTCATAGAGATGCAATCATTCCTAACATTCCTAAGTCAGGCTCAGATCTCACAGGAGAACAGCACAAAGAAGCTTTTAATTCCTCCATTTAGGAGACAAAATACATCATTTTATCATTAAAGCATGGTTTGGAGGGGGAAAAAGTACTTTTTAGATTTTATTTGAGAGTAGCTCCCTTAAGTGGTAGCAGGGTTCATCTTAACCTGACCAATAAACCGAGAAAATGATCCGCTTTTCGTTCTCTTCAACATACCAGCCCTCTTATAAAACTACAGCAGTGGTTCTAACATCCGTACAGTAGTTAAATGTTCACATTTAACAGTCGTAATTGACATTTTCCCTCGCTCCCTTCAGCAATGATATATCAAAGAGTGCATCAGCCGCCGGAGGAGGAGAGAAAACATTAGGAGGATTAATAAAGGGGGGGAGGAAAATAGATTGAGCGTTCACCAAGACCAGTAAAATAGGATCTGTCAAGCAACCCTGCAACATCCATCCTGTGGAAAAAAAAGACAGAGGTACATTTTCATGGATGGAAGGAAGGAAAAACAGAGGACAGCCCGTGCAGCTGATCAATTTCCCAAGATTAGCTTTCAGCGGCTGTGCCTGCTTCCATTTGTAAAGATAATATTATTTAATAACCCTTTTGGGTGACTGTTTAAATTATCATACTGCCTACAGTGCAAGGCGCTAATGGAAATATTTAACATAAATTCCCTTTAAAAAATGACGCCTTAAACAACAGTTGTAAGAATTATTCTGAAATTAAAGGAGTGTGCATAAATGATTCTCCCTGGCCTTGACGTGCTGTTCTCAATTACATTCTGCTCAACTGGAACAATGGAACGATGCTAGCATGGCGCTTTATCGTGCATATATATGCACTGTTACGAATGTCATATGGAAGCTATTTATGGCCACGAGCATCAGTGCCAAGGGCATACAAAACAGGGATGTTATTGAATAAATTCAGAATGTGCAAAGGAGCAGTGCAACGATAGATCAGGTAGAGCCCAGCCTTTGCGAGGTTCCACCTGAAAAATGATCGCTTGGCTTTTGTTGTGCGCCTTCAAAGACAGACATCTGAAAATCCGAAATGAAGAGACAAAACTATAAGCATTTCTTGGTCTTATTCACCTTCAACTTCTTTTTAATGATCTCATTTCAAAACACCTTCCTGCGGACCTCCCCTTTCCTGTCTGGCTAACGCCAAATTGCATAATGCCAACTGAACGCTCGCATTTGTTCTCCCTTTCCCTTCTCAGGAAATCTATTTAAATTTTCACGCCAACTGTCAGTCCGTATCAGACCTTGATTTATGCAAAAACAACGTCTGCTTTAATTAGTCATTTCGCCTCACTGCTGTCTGTGCTCTAGGCGTCAAGCGGGGTCAGACATTCGGAGGAACCTCCTTTTTGTATGACCAAAACTAGGCCATCAGCAACACTGTGATAATAGCCACGTCTCAACACCCCAGTAACATGCGAGAGTGTGTGTTCGAGTGTGTTTTATCCCCCATGAGCCATCCATCTCCACTCAGCAGGGTGGATTTGGGTGGAGCACGGATAATCACAGCAGTCACTATACACCTGGAGGACTGGAAAACAATAAACAACTAACAGGTATTTTTTCCTGTCAGCTCTCTATACTTCCCCAGGCACTTGAGAGAGAGAGAAAAAAGGAAAAGGAGGAATGTTTACACCGCAATATTACATTAATCAAGAGAACATTAGCGAGAATGCACCACATTATGTACTTGTACGGTTTTAGTGTCCGTGATCTTCAAAATGAAAGTAAACTGCACCATGTGTTTTTGCTCGTTTTGGATTGCGACACGTCTTGATTATCCCAATTGCAATCACATAGAGCAAACAAAAGTGGCTGAAACCTCGTGCTAATTTCACAGACTGACATTTCAGATGGAAAATTAACCAAACAGATGCTCAGAAGAGAGCGACTCTCTTGTCAGATGTTGGGGAAGTGCGTGTGAGTAACGACAATCACATGAATGGGAGGGCAGACAAACACATTCTCACAACCAATTCTATTTTGGGGTCTGTGCACTGCTTTGCTGACTGAAGTGACATTGTGTCCTTTGTGAAAGCATGGCCCTCTGAGGTGCGTTCATGTGCTGTGAACCTCGGCCAGGGGAAAAAAGCAAGAGGCTGGAGACCAGTGGAAGGCGTGGGAAAGCGACTAGAGAACCAGTGAACAGAGGCCTGTGGAAAAGCCGAGCGGTCTGCAGGCATTCCTTTGTGATTACACATCTGTGGAGAAAGAGGCCAGACATTCTTTCAGCCATGTCTGAAGCTGCTGACTTCTACCCTTGATCCTGCACTATTTTTTCTTATCTGTAAAAAAAGAAACTCAGCTGTGAGCATTTTATTTGGTGACTGCAGACTGTGTTTCCTAATACAGAAGCATGATGTGGCCTGAATCAGCCCCTTTCAACTTTTGCACTTGTATTTAAAGGGGTCATATGATGCGATTTCAAGTTTTCCTTTCTCTTTGGAGTGTTACAAGCTCTTGGTGCATAAAGAAGATCTGTAAAGTTGCAAAGACTAAAGTCTCAAATCCAAAGAGATATTCTTCATAAAAGTTAAGAGTCAACCACGCCTACCTAAAA
>NW_015645076.1:1561345-1563562 GCF_001515625.1 Sinocyclocheilus rhinocerous | reverse complement strand
GTTTCAGAAAGGCGGGGCATAGAGGAGAAACAATAATGTACAGTATGTGGAAAATAATGTGTTTTTTGAACGTTAAACCGCATAAACACATTTCATTACACCAAATACACAAAATAATGTTCTTTTTAGCAGCATCATATGACCCCTTTAAAGTAAAAAAAAAATAATCAAGCATAGATTGGAAGCTCATGTCCTTGCTCTCAAAAGGGCACCCATGTGCAGTGCTTCCTTCCTCTTTTGCAAACATAAACCTTAGAACCCTTCCTTAATCCAGTCATCCACTGGTGGAAGGACGGACACGGCAAACACTTGTGGGGGTGGTGCTTGTGTTCCGTCTTTGTTCTGATGGTGACCTCTTCATTATAGGGCCTTTGTCACCATGTAAGGATTAAGAGTGAAAGAGAGCTCTTCTTTTGTTAGGCAGGGTTCAAATCTGTCTCCTAATAAAATGTTCTTCCATATGTGCACATCAGGGCATGTGGCAGTGATCTTTTCTATTTGTTTTAAAGATTTTAAAGATGTTTCCTCTCATCCTGCTCTTTAAAATGGATTTGAGTACACAGTGGTGGACTTCTGTAAAGTAAACCAGTTATTAAATAAAGTAGTTCTTAAGTAGCTTATCTCTGGCCATGATCAATGACCCAATTATAAAGAATTAATTTAATATTCTCAAGAAATAAAGTCAAAAGGCATGCTGTTTAATTAATTTAACTGTTCAGTCAAAAAATGGATGCAATTGAAAACGCATTTTGTATCAGCTATCAGTCTTCCTAGACTCAGAAATTGATTTTTTTTTCCTTCTAAGCTTGTGTGCATAATGACAAATTGTTTGCCTCAGTTAATCAAATAGCCATATAAATATAGTTAGTGTATTTTAAGACATTGTAGCTTGTAAAGCAACATTTTTGTTTGTATTGTTCTCATTAATGTCTTATTATCACACTTGCAATATTTTAATTACCACTGTGACAGAATAAATGCCATGTGGCTGTGAGCAAACACAAGTGAAACAGTGCAGTTATTACTGTATCAGATGCACTATGCCTCCCTCTACTGGACAATTAAACAAATAGCCGAAAAATAATCTTTAAAAAAAATCTTTAACAAATGCCATTTTGTTCAGTTTAATTGTTCAGTTTGTTCAGTCTAGTGTTTTATTTACTGGATTGATATTTTACTCTTATTTACACTGAATGACACTAGAAAAAGTACCATTATTTACCAGAATTTATTTCACACTACTGCCTTTGTATGCCATCTGCATTTTTAAGTTTTACAACATAATTTTAATTATTCAGTGAACAACATTATATAACACTATGACTAACAACTAACAGAAAAAGAAAAAAACCCAAGAGTAAATACACAAGTACACATGTAGACAAAATTCTGAATAAAGTGTATAAACAATTTAAATAGCCTAATAAAATAAGTGTTTTATTTTTTAATCAGTGAGTCTCTTAATACTGTCAATGTACTGCCTGGTTTCACTCAGTAAGTATTTTCAGTTGTGTAGTAAATTTAAGCTACTTTTATAGGCTACACATGCAATTTAGAAAAAAAGAAAAGAAAAAAAAATTCCTCCTGGGACCCAGGCATAGACTTTTGGACACCAGGAAAAACATTATGTTAATCAGGCATTTTGGGGAAACACAAGTCAATAGGGAAAGAAATTTGGCTAAAAAATAATCGGAAACATAAAAACTTATTGGTGAATGAAAAAATAAAACATTGTTTTTGCCTATACATGCCTTTTCATGTCTATCTATTTTTTTTGGGAAATCCTGGCGTCCTCTACAAAGGACATAGAATAAAATATAAAGAATTTTTTTTTTTTTTATGTTTTTTCTCCATTTCTTTCTTATGCTCCAACCAATGCAATGACATAAAAAAAATAAAATAAAAAAATCTCAGGAGGATATATTTAATTAGTTTTAATAATAGTGTAATTGTTTTTCAAATTATAAAAAGAATTGACCTAATTAAATTATAGGCTACATTTTTTTTTTATCTTCCCCAAGATCAAAGATCAAATTTCTGTATATACCAATGGAGATGTTCGAGAGGCACCTCTAATTTTATTTTGGATTTTACAACCTAACATGTATAATTTACATGCAGCATGTCAATGTTAAAGAGAAAAGAGGGCGGGCCGTATTTCGCTAAACTGTCATTCACTGGCGGGGGCAGCTGACACTCAGCCGCCGTCATCAACGT
>NW_015645076.1:1559353-1561024 GCF_001515625.1 Sinocyclocheilus rhinocerous | reverse complement strand
CCCACGGACGCCATTAATATTAAAGTGAGAGAGACGGAAAATCAGAGGTGAGTTCACACGGAAGTGATGCCAATCGGAGCGTTTTAATACGGTGAAATCCCTGCGTTTTAACGGGTATCGTCTGCCAAGTCTGAATATAAACGCTTGCGGTTTAATTGCATTCGATTACCCAGCGAGCTTTATTCTTGTAGTTACGAAGTGTCCTGGCTAACAAAAACAAGGCCTAGACATCTGGCAGAGTGCTGGTTTATTAATGCGACTGATTCCTGGGATCACATGCAAAATAGAGCGTCTAGTTTAACGGGTCAGTGGCGCATGTCATGATCATGTCCTTTTATTTTTTCATTTATTTATTTATTTGATTGTGTTGACTTTAATCCGTCTGATTTATTGGAGCAAAAGCTTTTGTACGGGATAAATACTCCTTTGCGAGCCATTTTTTTTTTTATGTGCTTGGAACCCGAGAGCTGTGCTGGGCTAATGCAAATCACATCTCACCTGATTGATATGCATCAGCTGTGGTTTACAATCAAAATTATGCTGTTTGTCCCGTCAAGTTCATGCAAGTGCACCAAACAGGACTTGAACATTGTGGTCTGGAAGCCGGAGAGATATTTTAATAGGTCGTTGTTGTAAATGAAAATTGATCCTAAATATCAACTCGAATCTAAATCAAAATAGTCAGATTTGCACCCGTTGACACTTAAAATTCTTGAAGTACAAACTGATGCACAGGGAATCAATGAAGAGCACACATGTGCTTTAGTGTGCTTAGAAACCTCAAAATGAGGAAACTGCATGAAGGCATCAACTTAAAATGGCTCCTCATTTTATTAGTGAACTGTTTTGTGTGATTTTTGTTGTGTACAAAGGAGAAGTTCACCAGACTTATTAGCCTTTCATTTCCATAATGATTGTGAATAGTGGTGGTGACGGCAAATTTGTGTCTGTTCCGTGAACAAAGCTATCAAATGGCTCCAGAATACTTGGAATATAGTGCAGAAGTTGTTAGACTGTGCTCTTTTTTTATTTATTTTTTGTCACTATTGCTGTATGGAAGAGAGCAGCAGAAGAAAGTTTTAAATGATGCAAGAGATGTACCAAGCTGCATCATATGAAATGATGCAACAAAATTGTTGCTTTGGCTGTCTAAAAACTGAGGCCTACTATATATTCTCATTGACATTCTGGATCTAAATAAGTTTACATTTCAAGTACAGGATCTACTTATTTAGATCCAGAATGTCAATGAGAATATATAGTAGGCCTCAAAGTTTTTAGACAGCTAAAGCAACAATTTTGTTGCATCATTTCATATGATGCAGCTTGGTACATGTAGTTCACCCAAAATTGAAAATTAGCCCATAATTTACTCGCCTTCAAGTCATCCTAGGTGTATATGGCTTTCTTCTTTCAGACAAATCCAGTCTGAGTTATATTAAAAATTGTCTTTGATCTTTCAAGCTGTTTAATGCCACTCAGTGGGTGTTGCATGCATCGGTCCAAAAAAAGTTAAATAAAAAGCGCCCATCCATAAAAAAAAAGTGTCTCTCACGGCTCCGGGGGGTGAACAAAGGCCTCCTGTAGCGAATCGATGCGTTTTTGTAAGAAAAATATCCATATTCAAAACGTAATAATCACTTTAATGTAGCTTGCGCCAACAGTTGTACA
>NW_015645076.1:1556449-1557820 GCF_001515625.1 Sinocyclocheilus rhinocerous | reverse complement strand
TGCGTGCAGGTGGAAATATCAATAGAAAGTCTCTTGTCCAGTCAGATTAGAAAATCTGATTACAACTAGGCTAACTGTTATACATATAGGCTAACGATAGCCTAACGATCTTATTGTCAGGTTTATGTTCTGTTATGTTGACCGTTATTTTGTCATTCTCTTCTGTTTACTTCACTTCCTGTTTCAACGCTATTTGGTTTCGGTTTCATTGTCTTCTGAATATGACCTCGTTAGTTATATCGTAACACATACACACACACATTATATATATATATATATTTATGTATGTGTATATGTATGGCGATCATACCGTGCTATTGAGCCACTTAAAATTACCGCAAGGGAAATTCCATCACCGTGACAGCCCTAGTAATAATCACTTTAATGTAGCTTGCGCCAACAGTTGTACACGGAGGCAGCTCCGGGTGGATGACGTATGAGGTTGTCTTTGTGCATACATTAAAGTGATTATTACGTTTTGAATATGGTTATTTTTCTTACAAAAACGCATCGATTCACTACAGGAGGACTTTGTTCACCCCCCAGAGCTGTGAGACGCTTTTTTTTAAAAATTTGTTTATTTTAATTTTTTTATTTTTTTAAATGGATGGGCGCTTTTTAACTTCTTTTGGGCTGATGCATGCAACACCCACTGAGTGGCATTAATCAGCTTGAAAGATCAAAGACAATTTTTAATATAACTCCGACTGGATTCGTCTGAAAGAAGAAAGTCATATACACCTAGGATGACTTGAGGGTGAGTAATTTATGGGCTAATTTTCATTTTTTTGATGAACTAACCCTTTAAGCTTGCAGTAGCCCCTCTCTCAGTTGCTCTTTTTCTGCCTGACACCTGACGGAAGCACTGCTTTCGTGCCTTCAGGTTAAGTTTAGCAGTGTTCTCACTTGGCAAACGTGATTTGGAAAAAGCCTGACATAAAGCAGAGAGCTTTCATTGCAGGAAGGTGCTATTTTGATACTTTACTGTAGATGAGTGGGTATTTATAGAGGGCTTGATGAAGGGTGCAGTAGAAAGATGTGTATGTTTAAGAATGGTGGGGGGGAGTGTGTTATGATATAAAAAGGCAGGATGAGGTGGTCCATACTGTCTGTGTGTTTAAGAAAGACAACCGTGCCAATGCCTTTTTCTCCAGGGTTACTTATTATTGGTAATGTCAGGCATATGAGACTGTACTCTGGGCCTGTAGACTGATAACCAGTTTGTTGTTTTTTTTTTTTTTTACTAGTTTTTTTCTGGTTTATAGTTGATGACAGTAAAAAACTTTGTTCAGATTCACATTTATGCTATTTTTACTCATACTTGTAGTATTTTGAAGGATTAATTACTAAAAATGAACTAATCATTTACTC
>NW_015645076.1:1554205-1556418 GCF_001515625.1 Sinocyclocheilus rhinocerous | reverse complement strand
AGACTTTGGAACATAAATGATTATTTATAGATGATATATAATTGTTGTCTGGCCATTGAAAGCCTGCAACCAAAATGTGCTCACTAGAGATTGTAGAGCTAGTCCACATGAATTGAGCGGTTTAAGTCTTTTGAAAATACACAATAATAATTATTATTTATTTTTTTTTATATATTTTTTTTAAATTGAGATTTTTAACAAAGTTCCAACAGGAAAAAAAAAAAAAAAAAGATCGGGCAGCTTTTAAATCCACAGCTGTCAATTCAGTTCTTAAGATAAAATCAAAGAAATCTGTAAGTTACAGGGGAAGATACATAAACATTAACAGCAATAGGCTTCTTGTTTTGAGCCATGACAACAGTTTTCAAGAAAAAATGTAGGAAAATACCCAATTATTTTGAAGAACAGATTTAATTTAGGTTTTTACTTTTATAGACATTGCTTAATGCACATAAATAGAGCACATCAAATATGGTAAACAGAAGCTCAACCACGGTGATTTGCTTGCGTGATGCGCAAGAACAAGCCTTATTGGTTTTCGCACTGAAAACAAAATGTTTGACCTTTTGTTTACCATACTTTGTGCTCAGTGTGTGTGCGTTGATCAATGTCTATATGTAAATAAAATCCTAAATTAAAATCTGTTCCTCAAATAATAAAGAGATTAAACTGCTGTGCTTGTATGGTTTACTTTTACGATGTCTTTTTATACTTTTTGAAGCATGCAAATTTTGGTAGCATGGACTTTAAGTGGTTTGGGAATATTAAAAATATATCAATGGTGAAGTGAAGGCTTATGGGCTTTGGGAGCATCGTGAGTAAATGATGACAGAATGTTCATTTTTGCGTGAACTAAACCTTTAATAATGTGCTAATAGTTCTTTAACGTGTAATTATGATGAATGGAGTCTAGAAAGTAGGTCATACAGGTTTGGAACAATGCGACTGTGAGGACATGACGGATTGTTTCATTTTTTGGTGAACTATTCCTCTAAAACCATCATACTGCTGGAGGCAACTTGTAATGCTTGACAGTTTATGGAAGAACATGACATAAAGACATGCCTGAAACATCTCATTACCAATCCTGTTTTTAAATGGAATTTAGCGGTGACTGCTGTCATGGGTGTGCGGCTGTAATGTTGTCTCTTTCTCTCAGGGTGCAGTTTAGAGATGGATTCGAAATCTCGTCGGTTTCCGTTTGCTGTCTCCAGCTCTTCCTCCTTGTCATCGTCGTCCTCCTCTTCAGCGCTCAGTGCGAGCCGGCTCTATGGCAGAGGGAGCGTCTTGGGAAGAGATCGCTTTAGCAGAGAAGCTTCTGTCAAATTAGACTCAGACTATCAGGTATTACAGTGACACATTCTTTTCTGTAGTGTCTGCGTTCACATCCACAGGTAGTGGAGCTTAAGTCTCTCGGTAGAGGACTGCCATCTCCTCTGAATCATCAGTCCCTTCTGCTGAGCCAGTCACCCAGAAATCCATATTCTTTCCCTACATAACCCAGCACAGTTAAAGCAGCGTTTCAGGTTCAATACCGGTTGTATAGATTTATTGACAGTGTCTGTGATATGATGTTAATTACCACAGAAAATAGCTTTGACTCTAGATTGAATGGAAGTCTATGGGACGATGATATGTTCCACAAGTTGATTATCCCTCAGAGACCTAAGCACTGATATTCATGTTTTTTCCCTCCTCATTCTTAAAGGGGTCATAGGATGCTACATGCACTTTTACAAGTTGTTTGAACTGAAATGTGTGTTGGCAGTGTGTGTACACAACCACCCTATAATGATAAAAATCCACCCAGTGTTTTTTTTTTTTTTAAATCTGGTTAAATGTTTTCCCCTTTCTCAAATCGAGCCGATCTCAGATGCCTGTCTGTGTGATGTCACACAGACAGGCCCCTCCCACGATAGTTTGATTGACAGTAGCGTTTCAGCACAGACTGGACTGGCGTCTTACCTCAGACCCACTCTGAGTGAGCTGTCATCAGTCCGCCATTTTCACCGCCGGAGCAGATGTGTAGACAAGAATGACTCCTAAGAGACTGAGGTGTTCTGTTATTCGATTCACGATTTTGATTTCACGATTCGATTTGATTCACGATTCTTTTTTTTTTACAAAATGAGATTTAAGACAAATTATACATTTAAATGTGTCCTTTTATTTTTGCTTGGACAAAATGCCGCACGTTTCTTTGTGAAATTGAA
>NW_015645076.1:1551856-1554191 GCF_001515625.1 Sinocyclocheilus rhinocerous | reverse complement strand
AATTTAATGTGGGGTGATTTTTTTTTTTTTTTTCATGTTTGCCAGGTTTGTGTGGGAAAAAAATAAATAGCAAGATGGTCAATCAAAAAACTAGCTAAATATCAAATCTCAAAATATGCTGCTCCTATATATTTTACTGTCACTTATGCATTATAATTTCAACATGAAAATCAGTGTATATAGTAGTAATCAAAGATAAAGGTTATATAATTTATGTAATATGTCAAACTTTTAACCTACAGCAACAGTTTTTGCTATGCATTTTGTTTTATAGATGTATAGAAATAGAAATGTTAGATAAATAAGTGTAGATAAATTTCAGAGTGTCCGCTACTGTTGCGTGTAGTTTTTACCCATATTTAGTGAAAAATAGTTAATCAATTGCTTTATGCAACCATTACAGTTCTGTTATACTGGGTCTATATAAGGGTTATCAATAATAAATATTAATGTTAATATTTAATATTATTTTTATTGTTATTAACAATTGTAATAGTGTTTTTTTGGTGGGGGGGGGGGTTCTGTCTGATATATAGCAAAGTATTTACCTAAGGGACTTTTTTCTTTTCTTTCCTCTCTCTTTCTCTTCCTCTCTTCACTGTGTAAGTTGATTTGTTTTCTCCGCCCCTTCAGTCAGTAAAACTTCATGAAAATTCTCGAAGCATGAGAGAGGCACTATGGAGATCAGTGTGCTATCTCTATTAGCATCTCATATTCCGCAGCACTGCTGGGGCTCTGGAAAGGTCTTCGTGTTACACTGCCTTGGTTCATTGGGCTTTTTATAGTACACACTAGATTCCTGGCCCTGGTGTATCTCGTCAACCTGTCATGGTCTGTCTCGCTAGATAAAGTTACTGAAACTTCCAGAGTTGTTTCTGACTCCCAGAGTGTGTTTTAAACATCACATCTGAGAACTTGGCTACATCACTACATTAGTCAATGTTGAAGTGGACATTAAACAACGTTAGCCACCATCAGCACATCCATATTTAGTTTGCCACAGGGGATTTCTCGACATAAAGCGGCAAAACACCTATATGCTTTAGGAAGGAAACTATTTGCAGAGGCTTTGTGATTGGCTGTTTAAGTCTGTATACTGGCTCATGCATCTCATTATTGATCTAGTACAAACAGTAGTTGAATGACTCAATTGTGTTGAGTCTGTTCCTGTCACATGTTTCTGTTGTAACGTTTATATGCTGTGTGTTCATTTCTAATGTTTCCTGTGTGTTCAAGAGCTCCCGTCTGCTGAGCTTTCCAAGAGGTTACAATTCAACTGAAAGCCGTCACTCCAACTGGAAGCTCTCTACTCCTGTCTCTCTGTCTTCATCATCATCATCATCATCATCATCTTCCTGTGATCGAACATGGACAGAATCCACCAGTGGGGACCGAGGCAGACTTGTAAATAACTTGTGTATAAATTTTGTATATATAAGTTATATAAAGTGGTTTTATAATAATAATAATAATAATATGTGAACGGTCCAAGAATCTGTTTAGCAAACATCCCAGGAGTGACATCTGATTGCGTTTGTTTGTGTATTTGCATTTTAGACAGACTCTGAGAGAAGACTGGGAACCTACTGTGGACTTCTTGGCACATCCCAAGACAGCGAGTCTAAAAGAGCAAAACTTTCTTACACAAATAGAGCAGCATATTCCAGATCCCCATCCACATCTAAACCTGCCAGCTCTTATTCCACTTTAGGAAGTATGTCACCGTAAAATTAGTTATAAAAATCTTGTGTAAAATACTGTAAATATAGTTAATATTGTGTGTCTCTTCATTTTAGCAAATGGCTGCAATATAACAATGAGTGAAAAATTTAAGGGGGTCTGAATACTTTCCGTACCCACTGTATAGTGGATTAACGCATTGATCTTGTGTGTAGATTCTTCATGGAAATCCTCCATCAGTCCTTTGTCTAGATCATCCTCTTCATCATCCTCCTCATCTTCGTCCACTCCATCAGAGGGTCTTTGGGCTCGCAGAGATTTGGAGAAGAGGGGGGATTCAGGACTGACCTCACTGGGGGAGTCTAGTTACCGGCCTAGCGGGCTGACATCTTCACTGTGTATGTGCATACATATACTCCTATTTACATAGACACAATCATCCACTAGCAGTCTTGTCCTGCTGTTAGGGGTGCTCCGATCAGGATTTTTGAGGCCGATCACCTATCGCCGATCACAGACAGCAGTATCTGCCGATACCGATGCCGATCTTTTTAAAGCCTTCTTTTTATAATTTATAACTATTTATAGTGATACTCCAATCAGTATTTTTAGACATTTATTCAGGGCCTGAATTTCATTTTTGAAAATGGGGGGG
>NW_015645076.1:1551031-1551767 GCF_001515625.1 Sinocyclocheilus rhinocerous | reverse complement strand
CTCTTGTGAGAGGAGAAGCAGCTTTCACACAGGAGTCTGCTACTGATCCGTGGCTGTTTATCACAAACACAACATTTATCCATTATTTTGATTTCAACTCCAAACATTGTCACTGGAAATGCTTTTTCAGCATTGCAATTCTTTTTTTACACAGTACAGTAATACAATCTTTCACATATGATGTTTAAACACAATAAATATAAGCAACATTATTCAATGCATTTTAATTTTGCATTTACTTCTAGATTTATATATTAAGTTGCTCAAGCAAGTGGCAAAACATTTAAACTACTTTTCTTACGTTATCACAAACTTACCATTGACAGAAATAGTCAGCTCTACTGCCTTTCCTTTTGCATTGAAATCTTTATTACAAGCAATCCTGCCGTTCATAAAGAACTTTTTCCTACTTCCACGAGTGTCATCTACCACTGCATGTCGTGCCAAACCTGTCACGGCAGTGTCATCAGCTTGAGATCGGTTTTTGGAGATCTGACTTTTTAGAGACTGCCGATCAATCATCCCAACGTGATTATCGGCCGATAGTGATCGGTAGCCGATCAATCTGAGCACCCCTACCTGCTGTTGTGGTCTTCTTTTTCTGATTGGTTCTAGGCAGTGGCGGCTCGTCGGGGGAGGTACAGCTTCCCCATAATTTTGAGGTGAAAATGGGAGGAGGACGATTTAATGTCAATAAAATTCACAGTTCATCCCAGTTCATGTCTCAGAATGTGTA
>NW_015645076.1:1545132-1551009 GCF_001515625.1 Sinocyclocheilus rhinocerous | reverse complement strand
ATTTACCAAGCTGTCATTCAAACAGTATATAATCACATTTAGGGAAAACAGCCTAAGCTGGATATAGGCTACAGCAGTAGGCTTAATTAAATGGCGCAACAGGCAGCTCTCTTTTAACACAGACTTTTAAGAAGGGATGGATGTTTGCTTTAAGTGATAGGCCAGGTAAGTGAAACTATATTATCTTGCTGTATGTATGTCGTTTTCGTTACGTTTTCTGACTAAAAGCAACCAAAAAGCCGTTTTAAAGTGGTTAAGCAAATTATATTAATAATAATCGGCAGGGTTCGCAGACCAATACAATTAGTGTGCCTCTATTTTAAAACCCACGAGCCGCCACTGGTTCTAGGCATGATTAGATGACTTAAACTCACTTTTTCAAAGTATTTTTTATAAAAATGTTGGGATATTGCTTAAAAATGCTGAATGAAAACCGAATAAAATGCATGCTTGAACTTTATCGTTTATTTTTATTTGGTTCATAATGTAATATTAAGTTATGTAAAATTCAGTAAGAAGACAAAAATTGTAAAAAAAAAAAAAAAAAGTGACTGAAAATTTTGCATCGGATTGGGCCAATAGTTTCAAAGCAACTTAAATGTTGCTATGGTCATCATCTGGATCATCTGATGGAAATGCTTTATTTCAAATTGTTTCAGAATTCAGATTTGTATATTGCTGATGTCATGGCATTTCTTCTAACATTATGTCCTCCTTAGCCTTAGACGAAGTCCACATTAATTATAATGATACATTTGAAAATGCATCATTTTCTCTACATTTTGTCAATTCACCCACACTGAGACAGCGTTTTTAACCACGAAAACAACTTTTTGAAGAGACTATCCCAAGTCAATAATTTTCAGAAGTGTTTTTGCGTTGGTGGGTGGACTGCAAAAATAGAGGTATTTGAAAATGATGGCTTGTATTTAGTCATGTGAAGCATTGTACTCCTTTTCAGACGTGTTGGTGTGGACGATCAACTTTTGGGGAAAAAGTTTAAAACTGCTAGTGGGAACTGAGGGTGAAAATTCTGTTTTTAGATATATCCAAATTAATGTGGATGTAGCCAATAGCGGTGGTTTTCAGCAGTGTACCTGGAGGAGAGTTGCATGTCTCCTTAATCAAACAGAAACCCTGTTGGAAACCACTGGTCTAATGTATAGCGTTGTAGCCCATCATGGTAACTCTACCTTTCTTTTCTGTGCTTCAGACCGTTCAGAGCGCGTTACCTCCACCTATGCACAAGGTGCTCGACCCAAAGAGAGCCAGTATTCATCCCACAGAGAGAATGGTTCATCTAGTCGCCATATCTCAGCCGAGTATCTCCCTTCTCCTCTGGAGCGCAGCTCCTACAGGCTGACCTCAGATTACCAGTCTGGTCCATTCTCTCGTGATACGCCACGCTCCAGCTCTAGCTCCACCAGAACCTCGGCCTCTGTCTCTGACCCATCCAAGCTCTCATCCTGGAGCTCCACCCCTTACACGCCCCTTACTGGCTGTAGCTCCAGCCCTCCTTCCTCTAGCCCCTCCCCCACTCCACTTCCTGCTCAGAATGGCGGTGACTCAGATGGCAGGCGAACAACCAGACGTCTGCTATCTCGGCTTTTCTCCCGACGCTCCAGTCAGGAATCAAACTCTACTGCCAGCTCTGCCTCTGATTCAAGGTCATATGACTCGAGCCCAGATGAAGCCCCGCCCTCTGAATCTTCTCCTCCTGTCAGTAGAGAAAATTTGGAAGCGGAGTTGAGGAACTTGAGCAGACGCGGACCATCTCTCGCTCCAGTCCAGGAGAGCTCTGGTGTAGTAGAGCCCCAACCGGAATCGCTCAGATCTCCAGCAGGCCTGTCCTGGCTGAACTGGAACCGCTGTACCCCACTGTTTTCTCGTCGCAGGAGGGAAGGGCGTGACGAAAGCGCCCGCATGGACCCTCGTCGTTCACCCCAATTCCCTTTTGGTGACCGAGATTGCTGTAAAACACCTGACCGGGGCACGGATTGTGATGATGATGATGATGATGACGACGATGATGAAGATGAGTCCTCAGAGGGTGCCACAGCAGCACCCTCTGCTGGAGCCTCAGGTCTCTCTGCATCACTACTGCAGGACGGAGCCCGTCTGGCAGGACGAAGCCATGGCATGGGCAGGTTGATGACCAACCCGCTCTTCCGTATGCCTGAGAATATGATAATTGGGGTAGGAGTGGGAGCAGAAGGGAGGAGTCAAACTGATGAGCAGGTGAAAGACAAGCCCGCCCCCTCCAGAGACCCAGAGAGACTGCGACAGATTCAGGAGAGGTCAGAGGGCGATTTTAATGATCTCTAGTTGTTGTGATGAAAAAAATTACAGTAAAGGTATAGTCCCATTATCAAAAAAGGTCCATTGTTATGAATGTAGCGACGTATGAAGCACAGATCCCATATAAGGAGTCACTTTTAAACCAAGCGCTGAAGTACACACTCGAATGCACTTTATAAACCGATGAATTACGACCTGCACGGTTTTCTCACTGCATGCATATTTATAGGCTGTGTGCAAAGTTTAGATTCAATCTGCTCCACACATCTGTTTTGAAAGTTTCTAGTAATCCTGAAGATCTTGATTAGCTGGTTCAATTGTGGTCAAATAGAAATGGGTCTAAACTATGAATGATTGGGCACCCTTGGTGTAGTAGGAGCAGATGTTCACAATTTAATTTGCTGAATTTAACCACACCCCCTTCCTACTTTTAGCCTGCTGTTGGAGGACTCTGATGAGGAGGAGGGTGATCTGTGCCGAATCTGTCAGATGGGGGAGCAGTCGAGTTCCAACCCTCTGATCGAGCCCTGCAAGTGCACCGGCAGCCTGCAGTTTGTGCACCAGGACTGCATTAAGAAATGGCTCCGCTCCAAAATCAGCTCCGGTATGGCTGTCTTTTCCTGAGAGCAGAAGTAAATTAGGTGTTTATTTAGTGTATATTCATTTGTTTGATGTGCACTGAGAAAGGAACAATTTCAGTCTGACAAAGAGGATTTGGGGTTCATTTCCTGCAGTTCAGGACTACTGATGCATAACCGTGTGAAATCGGACTGATAAAATGCACAAGTTTGAAAATGTCAAGTCGTGAAGAATCTCTTTTGTTAACTGTCTGTATTTTAAAACTTAAGAACTTTTCCATTGAAGAGACTTATAGCCTTTACAGTAGAATGCTGTGGCAGTGCCATTGTAGAGTTCAGAATGATTACCATAATTATGTACCAAAGTATTTATTTGGTACTCTGATGTAATTAAAAGAATACTTTGGTTCTATCATTTCCCAGCTTATTGGGAAATGTCACGTTTCTTAACATTTCCCAAGAGCAACATAGCATTGCCAAGGTACAGATAAATTGTGGTTCAAAAATTCATTGAGGGCTAAATTTGCTAATAAGAGGTGTATTTTTTTCATTCATTATTGAGTCCATATTTCTGCTTTGATACACAGGTTCTAACTTGGAGGCAATCACTACATGTGAACTTTGTAAGGAAAAACTGCACCTGAACATTGAGAACTTTGACATCAATGAGCTCTACAGATCTCATGAAAGGGTAAGTGTATCAACACAATATTACACAATCAAGCACATTGTTTAGATTACCTATTATTTCTAAGGCCAGACACATACTTGCCACTAGTGCATTTGCAAATTGTGTGGTCTGGCTGATCATACCAGACTACTTTTCATTTGGTGAACTATTCACCCTCATGATGTTCCAAACCTGTATGACTTTCTTCTGTGAAACCCAAAATTGTTTGGGATTGGTTAGGAATTGAGAATTTTTTTTATTTTTTTTTTTATACCAAAAATATATATTTTTTCCCTATTATGTTTTTGACCAGTTGTGGTTTTTAAAGAATCTTTAAAGTGACAAGAGTTATTATGTGGAATTAAGGCCTGTTAACACTAACATGAATTTGGTCTGATTTTCTCTTGCCTTTTTTTTTTGTTTTTTTTGCTCTGTTCAGACCAATGTGGAAAAAACAGCAGGTGGCACTTTAGGAAAAGCAGAATTACATTGGTAAACAAAGCAGCACTGCGCAACTTCTGACACTCTCTTGTCACAAAGAAAAAAGGAAGTCAAACTGTTTTTATATCTTTTCAAACAGATGTTCAGGTTTTTGCATTCGCTGTGGTGTTTATCAAATAACGCCAAATACAACCGTACAGGGACAAAAAAAAGTTCTGGATTCTTCCTCTGCTATTCACTGTTGCTTAGCAAAATACTTTTTTTGTGAGAGCCAGCAAGTCCTAGTTTTATGTAACAGCAGAGTCTGTCAAAGTGTGAAAATGTCACATTGATAGTATGTGAATGTTTGTTATGGCCTGAAAAGAGGCATCAATAGCCCATGCATTAATAGTGCAAACAGACCTTTATGAGCCATTCACAAAGAGTACGTTTTTGCATTTAAAAATACGAGACCGGGTAGAAGAATGGAGAAAAAAAAATCTAGTAGACTGTTGAACTCGTAACTTGAGCTCTGCATTGGTCTAGCATATTTACATGGAAAAACAATAAATCAGGGGCCTGTACCATGATGGTAGTGGAACAAACTCAATGTTACAGGATTAGTTTTAAGCTGACAAAACCAAATCACTCCAATCCGGCTTTGTTGGTACCATGATGCTGATCATCAACTTAACATCAACTGTTAACTCTGGTTTTGATCTGGAGTTCGTGGAAAGTGTGCATACAAATGTGTGACATCAGTGGCGAACAGCCAATCACAAGCCTTACAACATAGAGAAACTGCGATTCACTTCTCGCGAGAGAGACCGCGTGATTCTAAACTCTTTTGCTGAAGGTTAAGGGGTTGAAGAATATGAAGAATTTGAACGCATTTACACCGAAGAAAATACTTGTCCATGAAAGAGGACAAATAAATGAAATTATCTCCCTCTGTCAGTGCAAGCAAAATTTGTGAAGTTAGTTCATGTAGTTGATAATATATAACGATAGAGACTCGAACATATAAGGTCACATGAAGTCATTTTTAAAGCATTATCTATTGATTCTACGGCTAATTTATATGTTACATATATTAATATTCATTTAAACTAAATATTTAATAATGTTAAACTAAAATTGCTTGTGCGTAATGGATTAATAATTATATAAATCATATAAAATAATTGTAAGTAATTATCATTAAAGCTGCACAATTTCATCGTTAAATATTTTTTTTATTTACTATATAGTGACCTTTAATTTGGAGGAAGAGAAACTGGGGGAGTGACTTTATTGCGCTGGATGTGTCAGTGTCACTTTGCTCCCATCTGATTGGTCAAGTTTTGGTTTGAGATCTCTGACCCAGAACATAACCTGCGCCAGAGCAGGTTAGCCATGGAGCGTAAGCAGTGTTGGGGAGTAACTAGTTACATGTAACGGAATTACGTAATTTAATTACAAAATAAAAGTAATTGTAATCAGTTACAGTTACAGAGAATTTTTTTTTGTTATTAAATTAGTTACTTATGAAAATGTTAAGGATTACAAAGGGAGTTACATCTGCTTTTTTCACACACGCTCTCACATACAGATTTAATTGATTTCTTTCATAAATTGCAGTGACTGCTCTAAAATATGAAACACCAAAGTTTCTGGAGTTTAGAACATGCTTATTTGATCATTCTTTTATTTCCTACATGGGTTTATGTATAGCTATGCTTCATTTTTTTAAAGGGGTCATATGACGTTGCTAAAAATAACATTATTTTGTGTATTTGGTGTAATGAAATGTGTTTATGCGGTTTAAAGTTAAAAAAACATTATTTTCCACATACTGTACATTATTGTTTCTCCTCTATGCCCCGCCTTTCTGAAACGCGTCGATTTTTACAAAGCTCATCGGTCTGAAAA
>NW_015645076.1:1542676-1544885 GCF_001515625.1 Sinocyclocheilus rhinocerous | reverse complement strand
TTATGAAAATGTTAAAGATTACAAAGGGGGTTACATCTGCTTTTTTTCACACACACTCTCACATACAGATTTAATTGATTTCTTTCATAAATTGCAGTGACTGCTCTAAAATATGAAACACCAATGTTTCAGGAGTTTAGAACATGCTTATTTGATCATTCTTTTATTTCCTACATGGGTTTATGTATAGCTATGCTTCATTTTTTTAAAGGGGTCATATGACGGAACAGCTTGTAACACTCCAAAGAGAAAGGAAAACTTGAAATCGCATAATTTGACCCCTTTAAAGATTAACTTTTTTTTTTTTCCAAGGCATTGTTAGATTCCAGTGTTTACCGTCATAGCTATGTAAAGATTTGATTTCAAAAACAGTATCATAGCTAATAAAATATTTCTTGTTATGATTTTAAATATGTATTTAACCTCAGAATGACCTCAAAGTAAGTCTTTTTGTGATTGCTGTGCTTCAATGGGGACATTAATCTTCCACAAGTTGGTATTATTATTTCGGGTCTTCATGAACGGTTTGCAACATACTTTGGTTAAAATGTTAAAATTCCTCAGTGGTCGTGTAAAACAACACCCTGTTTAACTTGCTCTGTTCACAGCGACTCATTTTGGGGCATGTCCCTTTAAATGCTAATGAGCTCTGCTCACCCGCCCCTTTCTTCCGTGGAAGAGCAAAGTCGATTTAAAAATAATCATAAAAAATATAAAAAGTGTCAGACTTACTTATTCTGGAGGTGCAGGATCACGAACAATGCGTACTGATCTATCCTTGAGTTTTAACATTTTAACAAAACCTGCCTTGAACCTCGTTCAGAAAGCAGTCTGGAGTAAAATTATTAGTGCAGACATAAACGAATTTAGGTGTATTCAGTGGCGCGTTACAATTAAAAACAAAACTAATGCACTGCGTTCTCAGTGGCTCTGATGTCGGGAGAAAATTAAGGTTCTTATGTTTCTAAGATACATTTATATGCAAACACCATGTAAAAGTGAATTTTGCATCCAATGTCTACTTTAAAACTGAAATATAATCTTAATTCAAGTGATGAAGGATTTCGAAAGTGTGACAGTAATCAGTGTTGAGTACTACTGTAAGGTTTACCCTGCCTGGTTTACATGTTTGAAAATGATAAACAGTTGAAAACATTAGAAATTTAGAAAAGTAATCAAAGTAATCAAATGTAATGTTACATTTAATAAAATGTAATTAGTGTAACTTTTCAATTACTTTAAGTAGTGTAACTTGTAATCTGTAACCCATTACATTTCCAAAGTAACCTACCCAACACTGAGCGTAAGTTACTATGGCGATGAACGCCGCTAAAAGTCAAGCCACTTTCATGGTACCCAGGATTGGCGCAAACTAATCTGAAACTTGCCTGGCTAGCCAGCTAATCCGGCTTCATGGTACAGCCCCAGAACTAGTATTTGCCAAAAATCCTACCACACTATTGATCAGAAACATCTTGAATAAGGAACATCAAAGACAAGTTATCTTCTCAAGTAATGTCACATCTGTTACATGAATTATATTTTAAATTTTTTTAGTTTCATGTTTGTGTGTTTGATTCCTCAGTCGGAGTACGAGTTCATCAGCTGTGGGCTGTACCTGGTGGTGCTCCTGCATCTGTGTGAGCAGAGGTTTTCTGATGTCTTGGGTGCAGTAAATGATGCCGGGGTAAGACTGCCACATCTTTCCGGTATTGCTTTGTTTATTGTCTTATCTTTTAGTTCAGTACTTTGGATCATGTGGTGCGTCACTCGGTATCAAAGTGTTCATTATAAGCTAATGTTGTGATTTTTAAAAAAAACCCACAAAATTTTCCCCTCTCTCGCTCAGTTTTTCAACTTGGCGAGAACTCTACATGAACACATGGACAATCTTGAAAGTACGTTATGAATTCTATTTATTTTTCGTACTGCATCATAAAACCCCTAAATCTTGTCAGTTCATTTATATTAATCTTTATATATTTGTTGATATCAACTTTTAAATGCATAGGTAAGTATAGATGATAACCCAATAGGGATGTAACGATTAACTGCGAGCCGGTTGAAAATCGATTCAAATATGTGACTATTCAAATCGGTTGAGATGCTAAACAAATCGAGATTCATTTAGGTGTAGGAGTTTATATGAATGCATGTCTGAGGGGAACTTACTGTCTTTAGAAAAGTTTAGATGGTATCCTCTGTATAA
>NW_015645076.1:1521425-1538016 GCF_001515625.1 Sinocyclocheilus rhinocerous | reverse complement strand
GTTTATATGAATGCATGTCTGAGGGGAACTTACTGTCTTTAGAAAAGTTTAGATGGTATCCTCTGTATAATGCATATTAAAGTTCATAAGTGCAGCGCTGCTTTGTTTACAGCGGAAACCAGGAAAAGCTTTAAGCGCCACTTGCTGGCAGAGAGTGCATCTGCGTCTCATTCAGCTCGTCCGCTGTTTAAGAAGATATTTATTTTATTTGTGTTATTTATTTGATTTGGGGCTTGTTTTAAAATTTCAATGTAGTTAAGTTTTGTTATTTACATTATATTTACATTTTTTCTTTTAGCAGGCGCTTTTGTCCAAAGCGATTTACAAATGAGGACAATAGAAGCAATCAAATCCAACAAAAGAGCAGTAATATGCAAGTGCTATATTAGTATATTATTATAGTGTTATATTTCAATTTCACAAAGAAATGTGCAGCATTTTGTCCAAGCAATAATAAAAGGACACATTTAATTTATAATTTGTCTTAAATCTCATTTTGTAAAAAAAATAATAATAACCTTGAATTGAATCGTGAAATCAGAATCATGAATCGAATCGTGAGTTGAGTGAATCGTTACATCGCTATAACCCAATGTTTGTTCTAGTGCTGATATTAAATATGCAAAAATGTGTACATGGTTTAAAAAAAAAAAAAGATTTAAGTTTAAAGTGTAAGCAAATGTTAAAATTTGTTTGCATGGCATTTACTACATCTGTTTATTTATTAACCAACTTAGTGAGTTATAATTGGCTGTTGAATGCATGGAAGGAATTACCAGTGCCTTGTTGGTGTTAAAAATGCTTACTTATGTTTAATTCTCCACCAGAAGGTGGCATCTGGCTTTTTTTTTTTTTTTTTTTTTCCTCCCTCTTCCCTTTCAGGTTTTTTTTTTAATGTTTCTGCATATTCCTTATGTTTGGACTCAAAGGTTCATACGCAGAATCGGATGAAGATGAGGCAGAGGACAGCAGACCGTCCATCGATTTCTGTGAGTTGGAGGATGATGATGATGATGATGAGGAGGAGGAGGAGGAGGAGGAGGAGGAGGTTTAATGTGTTGGCAGGAAGGAAGGAGGCGTGGCTTAGCAGTCTGTCTCGGCCTCCTCCCACTTGCTGTTCTTGACCTGTGTCCTCCTGTTTGAAGTTACTTTAGCCAATGTCTGATTGGCAGCGTAACCACTGTTTTTAGCCTATCACAAGGCTTTCATAATATGCAGATAATCAAAGTTTTATGGGAGCTCTTTGGATACTGTTATGAATTTTTTATTTTTTATTTTTTTTGCTTCAGAGGTTGGTGAGCACTCTAAAGCTTTATTCAGTTAAAAAATAATAATAAGTCAGGTGAACAGATGAACACCATGAGTGCTTTAAATAACTATGCTTAGAAGCTGGTTTGGGGAAAGAGGATGATTGGGGATCTTGGACGATTCATACTTTTACATGGTTCAGTTGAGGAACGTTCATCCACTCATTTATAGGGCTGCTTGAAAAGGAGATTGTTTTCAATATCTTGATGATTTTAAAAAAATAAATAAGACCCTTATTAATTTCCTGGTTTTTGTTTTTATGTTATTAATGCACTTGTTTTTTTGTTTTTGGAGAATGGGTGAGTGAGAAAATGTGGTCACTTTTTCTTTTTTCTTTCAAGACTTTCTCCTTACAGAAGACCTTTTCCACAGTCTGTTTGTATGTTGTACATTATAACAATGTAATTCGCTTGAATTATTACAATAAAATGGAGGTATTTCAATACCTCACAAAAAACTGCTTTGTCCTTCAGATGTCTTACAGCTAATGAACAGTGATTCTGTTCACTTAATTCATGACAATTAAAATGGTTTTGCATAATATACAGCAGTTTGTTTTTAAGTGATTTTTTTTTTCAGTACATGATTAAAACTTCCATTTGTGGTATATCATCATTTTGATGGGTTTAATGTTGTAAAATGTGAAAAGTAGTATTATGTCTGAACGTTTGATTGGTGGTTTATGTAGAGAAAAATTTAATATTGTTCCTAAAAAAAAAAGTTTATTTTTAGACTCAATTATACACTCATATATTAGTGCATAATGTATAAGTAAATAGCCATATATGTTATAGCCCATACACACACACATATATATATATATATATATATATTAAATATTTATATATTTTCACATTTTTATAACCATTTAGAAATTTGTGTACAAAAATATGTAAACGTGTTTTACTAATATTTTTAATCACGTCATACAAATCATTAAAATAATGTAAAATGTTTACCTAGGCATGAAAAGAGCATTGCGTAACTGCGTACGCTTTAACAAAAAGAAAAAACACTGAGCCAGCAGATGGCATCGCATGAGCTATGACGCAACACGCGCACCCGTCTGACTCCAGCAGCCTCAGATATCCGTCGGTCCGCCCGAGAAGCACGATGTGACCGTGACATTACACATCCACCTGAAGACAGAAAAACAACAACATTCTCCTTCTCCGTGCCACTGAGTGCAGTTATGTCTGAGACGCCATGCCAGATCTTTCGGGGTGTCTGCTCCTCGCCGCGCTGCTGATTTTCTGCGAGGATGGGTACGTGAGGAGAGCGCAGGGTGGGGTGCTCTCCCACGGCCTCGCCTCGCTGTCGGAGGAGGACAAATTCAATGCTAGCGAGACACAGACGTCCACGCTCAAGGGACAGGGGGATGCGACGGCATCAGGTAACGGTCACGGCATCCGCTGGCATCATCTACATCCTCAGCATCAGCACCGCCATGAGCTCTGCATGCGGTGTGCTTACAAATAATAGGGATGTTTTCATGATGGGGTACATGACAACAAAGGACATGGGTGCGCTGTTAACCGCTGTGCTTGCTGTCTCATAACACTGGCCTGTAGCATTCATTATGTGTCTATTATTTGTGAGCCTGCGAAGCTCTTTTGCAGTGAAGCCACCTATTTCAGGTTTATTTAGGACAGCCATGTCCACGTTATTTAGAAGTGAATAGCTGATATGGGTGAGCAGCATTGCACTGTTTATCTTGAATGTACAGAGTCATTGTGCATTTAATGTGGGATTACTTTAGAGCCAGTATCATCCAAGACCATTCTGTTTGAGATAGACAGTATAATCAAATCTATTAGGTCTTTAATGTCAGGTGTTTGCTAAATTTGCCCCAATTTGCTAAAATGTCATATATATATATATATATATATGCATGCATTTGAGAAAAATAATTGGCATTTATGTTGCACAAAGGTCAAAATATATTATAGAACATTAATTCAAAATAAATATTAATAATTCAGATTTTTTTAATTTACATTTTTTTCTCTAAATTTTCTAATATTTTAGTAATTACTATTTTTTAGTTAATATTTTAGTTTAGTACTATTACAAAATTTTTGTAATAGTAATCTTTTAATAAACTCCAAATATCAGGGCAAGAAGAAGACCAAAAGCATTTTCAATAAAAATCAATGTTGAAGCTATGTCGCTTTATAATTCTAGTGTCTCCCATTGTTTCCTCCTGGTCATGTTGTGTTTTGAGGATCTGCACATGGTCTATGCAAAGAACGAGGGATTCACTTCTTTTTTCAGTATTGAGAGACATTTCAAAGAGGATTTTCAAGTCTCAGTTTTTCACTGATGTGCTCATCCAACATTTGGCACTTTGATCTATTTTTAAGCCGCTCTGCCTGACCCGTGGGTCCAGTGGTCATAACTATTTCAAGGCTAAGATTTTACTATCACCAACCAGTTTTTTTCCGTGTTGGCTGTATTGGTTTTTAATTCGTTGAGCAATTACAGTTCAGTTACCTCAATTAAATTATAAACATTGGTCCATGTGGTTAACCTTAAACTCCATTTAATTCGTTTCATTTTTTAAAAATGATTCTCTTATCTTTGACACATATTACAAGGGTTTGAGGCCAAATATAGCATTCAAGCTACCAGAATACCTTTCTATGCTCATTTTTATTCATTTCCACAAAAACCTGGTATTTTCTCTGTCTCTAGAGTCACTCCTGACCTTGAAGATTTGGGTTAAAGATGCATCTAGCCAGAGGTTCCTGAAAGGAGCTGTGGTGGGTGTGTTCTTCAATGGATCCCAGATTCGCTCCAGCCAGACTCTGGAGAATGGAGAGGTCACGGTCACTGTCTCATACCACCTTGGCCTGACCCTCACTCTGGTGGCCAGCATGGAGGGTTATGTGCTCACCCAGCTGCCTTGGAAAACCACCAAGATGCCCAGTAAGTTCATAACCTCAAAGATGCAGATTTATTTAATTTACTTGGTTATTGCATATTTTATATGATGTGAGGACATCAGATTTTTGATTTTGTTTTTATAGGTATATATTAGATGTATTTTTTATTATTATTCAGTCTAAAGTTTCCTCTTAATCCCTGCATATTTTAGCGAGATATAACACTTCAGTGAGATGAAAAAATAAACAGTGAGAAAAAGATGACTAGGCAGCAAGAAAGCTGTGAACCATGTGACCTCACCCTGGCCCTGGCTTGTTGTATTAACACCCAACTAGAGCTCTAAAGAAATGACCTTCAAACATATGGAGAAATACAACTAATATCATTTTAATGTGAAAAACTTGGCTGCTGAAATGAGTTTTGAGTGTTTGTTTTTATGCTATTTCCTAGTTTTTTCTGTTATTACGATGTCTCTGCGCCCTCAAACACAAGGGAACATCTGGCTCTTTGATGATACTGTGCTGATAACTCGAAAAGCATCTGGTATGTCAGTTATGTCAACATTCCTTACTCTACCTATAATTTTATCCAATTATCCATACCACTATTTTGAAATTGAAAGCTGTTTTAAAAATGTTATACTCTTTAGTATCTACATATATCTGCTGCATGGAGCCCTACTCTGAATGTGATACTGACACACAAAATTTCTACTGTTGTATTATTTATTTATTTTCACATTACAGATCTGTCATTTCAACCGAGTGTACAGTTTTCCAAAAGTCTCCTCAAACTGTCTGAGAACACTACCATCTCCATGCTGTCAGCCTATCTGACAGTTCCAGCCCTGCCTACAGAAAAAGACTCAAATTTCTTTACTCAAAACCTGAGTGGTAAAGGAGGTAAGATGAAAAAAAAAAAGGATGAAATATCTTTTGCATCGGACTACATGGTGGTACAGTCAAATCTAAACAGTTGTCCTGTCATTCCTTATCACATCTCTTGAGTTGAATGCTGACCCTATGTGTTTCACTGAATGTTAATGATCTGTGAGGGGAGTATATATTGTAGGACAGCTTTAGTCAATGAAAGCTACAAACTCCATTACTGTTTAGACTCTTTACTGCATTGATTAGTTAATGTTATTGATTATGTGTTATTGATTAGGCAATACCTGGCTGCTTGGTTACCCAGATTTAAACAAGAGCTAACAAGAGCTAACATGATGGCACATTGTACACATATTATTGATCTTCTAGACCAGTGTTTATTTTTACAAAAGAAAACGTATAATGCTGCCTGTTGTTAGTGTTTTAGGTCATTGTTTTATGAGTGACATTAAATGGAAATGTGTTGGTTTAGTGACAACCTTTTCTATTGTTATGGAAGATTTACTTGATTTGAGATAGGTACGAGAACTGTGTGAAGAGTTTTGAAAAAGTGACCTAACTGTTGAGAAATAGGTCCTAGTCATTGTCAAAAAACTGTAAGTAGGAGCTTCATTTTACACAATGGCCTGTGTATCAAGGTTAGGAGACCTTTGAATTTAGGATTGTGTCCAACAGAAGCACTTGATGTTATATGTTATCACAGGTACCTGGGTAAATAAAGGTATAGGCACTGTTCAGATGGAGAAAAACGGCCTAGTCTGGAATTACATAGCACCTCAACTTGGTAACTGGATTGCTGCACCACCACCATCATCAGGTAGGAATCAGTCGTTTCTAAGATATGTAATTAAAATAAGTATTGTAAAATCATCATTACTATTTATCAATCCAAAAGCATTCCCCTTTCATTACTTACTTTTACACTGAAATTCATATCTTCTTGTGTTCATGTGCAGCCCTCTAACCAGATTTATGTTTGTGTAAATCTAGGTTATATGGGGTTTGCAAGCTCAATGGATTTCATGTCCTACCACACATACCTTCTTGTGGGTATCTTGGGAGGAACTCTTGTGATAGTCATTGGATTTTTATCTGTGATTGTATTTCACTGCAGGTAAGAGCTTATTCAGCCATGCAGGTATCATTGCATGACTTTCTCATAAATACAATTGAGCAACATTGAATTGCATAACTTGATTATTTCATCTTAACCTTATTTTCATGTGAAGGGCAATTATCAAAATATGTAGCAATCCCTTTCTATCTTGTTTTATAGAGATTTAAACTATGAGGCCGGAAGAAAGCGATGGAATTCCACCAGGCTCACTGTACTAAAGAAAGACCAGACCACTTCCACCAGCTCTGATGAGGTTCAAGAACTTTTCTTCCATAATGGGGACCGTTCTTATTCACTGGCTGCAAGGGGCATCAGCCATGATGCATCAGACTCTCCACGACACCAAGCCAACTACAATATTTATGTGGAAAATGTTGGGCGGCCAGCAGGCAATCTGTACGAGAACATTGGAGTTGTGGGATTAGAAATGTGTAATCTTTATGTTAATAGTGATGAAGTTGCAAAGCTTCGGGAAAAATCTGAACAGAATGCCTCACGCCAGAATGGTGCAGAGAATGTAGTTTTCAAAGACAAGCTGTTCCACATCTATAACCAGTCCGTGGCGATTGTACCGGCCCCAGAGTTGTTCAGTTCCCAGGGACAAGCTGACCCTTCTGGAAGTAGATCTGCCACTTTCCCAAGGAATGGCATGGAGCATGGAGCTCAGACAGAGCGGAACTTAAAAGACAGTTTCACTCAGACGTTGCCAAAAGTTCCGCCGCAGGACAGCGATGAGCAGCAGGCTCTGGAGGGAGCGCAAGCTGCTGCCGCAAACCCAGGGCTATGGGGCCGCTACAGTCATCTCCTGGAATCCGTGTCTGTCCCAGGAACATTGAACGAAGCAGCCAGAATGGGGCCTTTCCGGGGGGAACTCCAGGGAATATCAGAGCAAACCTTGCTGGAGCTCTCCAAGGGCAAACCGTCCATTCACCCACCCCGGGCCTGGTTTGTGTCTCTTGATGGTAAACCAGCAGCCCAGGTTCGTCACTCTGTGATCGAGCTTCAAGGAAGACACCGTCCGGGCAGCAGCAACGACACAAGCTTGGACTCTGGAGTGGACATGAATGAACTGCAGCAGCCATTGCGAAAAAGCGAGGAACCCTCGAGCGCTAGCATGGCTAAAATAAGCAGAAATCAAGAGCAGGACTTGAGCAGCAGTGAAATTGGGAGTCCCGAGGACATGTCCCTGAGGAACACCCTGGAAGGCAGTAGTGCAGCCATTCCCAACATCCCAGAGGACAGGGATGCAGGGGACACCTCTAGCGAGTCTAAATCTACCCCTCCGCCACGGAGACTGAGGAAGGTTCGAGACAAGAAGCCTGACAAGACCTCTCGACACATGAGGGAGGAAAGACCCCAAACGAAACACTAACTAAATAACCTAACGTGTAGTCGTAGCTTCTTGGTGTCTGGAAATGGTTTTGATCAAATTGCCTTATAACGTAAACATCAGGAAGAATGAATAAAGCAAAAATGCCTGTCTTACCTTCCGTAGCTCAGTCGATTCCCATGGCTATGCTGTATCCAGCATTCTGTCAGCAGTTCATTTGTATGCAATTTCGCAACCACACTGTACAATGTTTTTACAAACTGCTTTGAAAGAACATATTTGTTTATCTTCAAAAGTACATTGTAAAAGTATGTATATATATATATATATCTATGTATTTTTAAACATTTGTTGCCCTGCGAGCACAATGCTTGTACTCACAATGCTCTTCTAGTGAGTCCGCAAAACTTTAAATGCGATCAATTTGGATCTCTTTGACTTGCTTTGAATCAGTTTTTGTTCTTCAGTTAAATTCTACAGAAATTGAAATGTAACGCAAGGAACTGCCACAGTGCCATAAACAATTATAAAATAAATTGTGGGAAAAAATGAGCACTGTTAACATAAGCTGTTAAGCTAAGCACTATGTATTCTCCAAATCAGAAAGAGCACCAGTGTGTTGCAAAAATATTTTTGAGGGAGCGACTAAGGCCTTTGAGGTCATATGCTATTTTAACGCACTGTACTTATTTAATGTATTATTGCTAGTCACGTTTGCATGCTGTCCATTGTAATGCCTTTATCATTCAATGTTTTCATGTGTAAGAATGTAGTACCCAAAAACACTGACAATATGTCTCAGGTTATGGCTTACCTTACCAAGGCCTTTACCAAGACCTTACCTTAGCACAGCTGAACCTAGCATATTAAGATGTTTCTTGTGCTGATGTGTTTTGTGTGTGAAATATTTCTTCATAAATTGACAACAAATCATTATCAACTCATGTACTGAATGTGTTGGAGCTTTTGTAGTTGTATTATTTTAGACAATTAATTGTAACGGTTTAATTTTTATTGACAGTTACAATAAAACTCTAGCTTCTTGTTGTCAGGCAGCAAATGAGAACTAAGAAGGGAAATTGTGTTTGACATTTTAAATGAAGTATGACCAAGGAGAGATTGCATTGTGTCAGCTGAATGTTTTTAACGTAATTTATGTTGGTTGTATTGTAGCATTTATTATTTCATTAATTGTAATATATTTTAATTATTTCTCAACACACTGGTTTAAATGGCTCATGAGCCATTACTGGATGCTTTAAAGTACAGCTTGTAATCTGCCTTTTTGTGCACATTTAATAAAGGTACTTGACCACAAAAAAAAAAAAATAACCTCATGAGTTTTATGTACCCAGAATTAATGAAAGCATACATTTTATTTTAGATTTTTTAAACCATATAAATAAACATTAAATAATTAACAAATAATTAGAAATTCAAAAAATCAAAAGACAATAATAAAAGTACTGTCTTTTATACCAACATAAATGTCAAAATTGGCCTGTCTTTGCCTGTGTTTTCGGCAGAGATCAAGCATTGTTAATTTTGAGTTTAAGGATTCTGCAATTCAGTGACTGCTCTGCAAACTACCTAACAACCTAACATACCTGATTAGAACACACTTGGTTTCATTAAACGAGAAATGTAAGGCATCATTTTAAGGGTCACGTTGGGTATAATATTAAAAAGCCCATTTTAAAACAGGGCAATAACATCAAAAATGGCCCGTCTTTGCCATTGTTTTCAGGAAAGATCAAGCATTAAGCATGTTAATTCTGAGTTTAAAGATTCTGCAATTCAGTGACTGCTCAGCTAAATACAAGAAAACCTAACATGCTTGATTTTATTAAACAAGAAATTTAAGGCACTCATATGAGGTATAACATTAAAAAGAGCCTTCCTCAGGGTGCTTCTGGTTTTTAATGTTATAGCAGTATTTTAATAAAAGCTTTTTAATATTACACATTTGAGTGTCTTAAATTCTTGCATCCTGGACTGTGGAGGTAATCCAGACACCCTTGAAGCAACTTGCTACCATTATTTTTTGATTGCATACTTGTTCACTTTACTCTCGTTTTCTCATAAGTATAACTTTGACAGGATTGTTTGTCATCCAGAGATGAAGATTCTTCACATCCACCCTGTTTGGCCTTGGTCTCTCTCTTAAGCGACCATTCCTTAGTGGTCTGATCCTGCCGAAAACTGGAGTCATGCTGGATGATCCATTAATGCCCACAGCAAGGCTTTGCTGATCATTTTGTGTTCCAGCCAAAGCTGACTGGATGTTCAAACAAGTTGCTGAGGGCCTATTTAGGAAGGACTCTCTCATCTCAGCCTGTGCAGCTATTGCCTTCCCAACTGATAAGCTCCTATGAAGAGACCTCTGTTCTTTTGTATGATTTTGCTTCATGGTGGACATTCTGGTATATGATTCTATTTGGGAACTATTGATGCAGAGATCCCGAAAACCCTGAGTGAGTGAATCCACAGAGGAAGGACTGGAATACCCTGGTTCAGATGTCACTAATCTCAACGGAGATGGAGCTCTACTTCTTTTTACGTGCAAACCAATACCTGGTAGAAAGAACTCTGAGATCTGGTCATCGGTATGCTTGCTCAGAACATCACTAGATGGAGTCAGAGAGCTTTCTGTTCTGCCACTTTTGGGATTCCACGTAAGAGGATTGTAGATGATGTGCCAGTCCAGTGGGCAGCAGTTAGACTTGCGGAGCAATGGATCAATACAGCCAGTATGGAACTGGATCAGGTTCAGGAAAGAGAGAAAATAGATAATAAAAAAGATATTAAAGCTTTATCAGTATTCAACACACATTGAGTGAGATGAACTTGAGTTGTGTTACCTTGTGTTTGCAGGGAAGGGTTCTGACATGCTGACCCTGTTGAAATCTTGAGAGGCAGATTCTACACTGAATACCTGGATAAAGCAGTCTGGACTCTTTCCGAACTCTCACCATCGGCAAACTCTTCATTACATAGTTCGGGACTATATCACATGTCACACCAGACATGCTGCTGGAGCTGTTATGTAGAGTAAAATAAAGTAATGTGTCCAAACAAATTTCCCAAAAAATCCCTTAAAGTGGGTTTGGAATTAAAAAAAAAGATTGTGCACAGAAGCTAGAATGGAGCAGACAAACCTACTACACACTGAGTGGTTTTCCATTTTCTGTGTTTCCTCAGAGATGTGAGGTTCTACTGTATGCCATGGCTGACCTCTTTTCTGCACAATTTTAACAGTAAAGAAAGAATATTTTGTTAACCTCTTAATGCTATAATGCATTAAACTACACTTAAATCGCTATATAACACCCTAAACATCACTTTAAACATTCAAAACATGTTGTTTATTATATTGTTTAATAGTGCCATATGGTAAACTTTTTTCTAATTTATGCTACAAATAACTTCACTGTGCAGTTATGAATAGCATCACCATGTTTCCTGCTCACATGTGAATCTTAAAAACTCACCATTCGAACCATGAAGCAATGTTGTGGATGAACTGTTCTCCTAAAGCAGTCCTCACACAGATGGAAAAAACTGCACTCTGTACACCTGTAAACATCAGATTTAAGACATTGAATATGACACTCCAATTCAACATTAGTCAGAATAAGAATAAATAGATTACTATTCAAACATTTGGGCTCAGTAGGATTTTAAAACTTAGAAAAAACATATATTCATGCACCAAATCGGCAGATCATCATCAGCCTTGGTGACCATAAGAGGCTTCTTGCAAAAACATTTAGAAAAATCTTACTGACCCCAAACTTTTGAACAATAGTATATGTCTGCACTGTGTAATACAGTGGTCTCAAACTCAATTCCTGAAGGGCCACAGCTCTGTAGAGTTTAGCTCCAACCAGCTCCAAATCACACCTGCTTAGAAGTTTCTAGTGATCCTGAAGACCTTGATTAGCTGGATCAGGTGTGTTTGATTAGGGTTGGCGCAAAACTGTGCAGAGCTGTGACCCTCCAGGAATTGAGTTTGAGACCAATGGTGTAATAGAGGCCTACTTGAAACATTTGCCGATGATTGGACAAACCCTGCAGCTGTTACACATAACACCCAGATGTTTGTCCAGACAGTCCTTCTCATAGCAGGTTAACAGTTCACCTGCATTTTTCACCTGTCAAAGATAACACATTTAAACCCAAGATTATTTAAGTTTAAACAAAGGGTAGTAAAGACAATTTTGAGTGACTGTGTCTTGGAATGACGTACCTGTTCAATTAGCTGCTTAAAAGTGCCAAAGTCCTCCCTACAGAGAGGACACTTAAGAAGTGCACGCGGGTCCCTCTTTATTTGATGATCAGCCCATACCTTCATGCAGGAAATGTGGATGTTGTTTCCACAGCTAAACCTTAACAATGATGCATAATTACAATGTAACCGGTTACCACTGCAACATAGAAATTCATGTAATTGAGGATCACTAATAGCTTTTTGGGTTTAAATGGAAACTTGGGTGAGTGTGATGCATTTGGCTTTAAAGATGGAGAAAGGACATTCTTAATACATTTCTAGGTTATGTTATGTATTGATTTCAAATGTTTCAGCTATGAAACATATTAACTTCCTGGTAAATACAGTGTTTATCATTAAACTATACATATATTTAGAGAGTATCCATTTAATTTCATAAGATTAATTCTGAATAAGTTCTCTTACTTGCAATAGGTCACTGGCAATTTTTTCAGCAAAAGTTCTTCTTGACAGATTGGACATGTATCATCTTCCTCAATGTCTTTCTGTCTGATGCTTCCGTCTTCCTCACTAGGCTCAGGACATGATGGGCCTGAGCTCCTCCTGTCATTAGGAGATGTAGTTTTGGTCACATGAAGCCCTTGTAACAGCTCTAGGATCTGTCTCTCCGCAAGACCATACTGAAAACAATCTGAAACCGAACAAATGACCAGAAAGACATCTGCAGCTCAAACATTTGTGTACAGGTAGTATGTGCCTTTATGTGCATCTGTTTGCAAGTTCTCAGGATTGAATTGATGATGCCTACACCTTAGAAAGAAACATTTGTCTACTTACATTCATGATCTTGTGGCAGTCGAAATTTACGCATTAAAATCCTAGAATGAATTTGTGAAGTAAGGTATGAGGTAAAGTTAGATGATATCGCAACAAGCAAACTGTATATGTGTTTCTTCAACTATGTGCACTTTTCTGTCCCAGGGGTTGTTATTTATTAAAAACTATAAGATTTAATTTCATATGACGGTAACATTAAAACTTAGAAATGTTATACAATGCCTAGATCATTCATTTTTTCTACTTTTCAAATGCCTTCATGCAGATTTTATTGTTGTACCCTTACTCCAGACGGTACGGAAGTTCTAAGCGGCCATGCATTATTATTTTTTTCCATCTTGTTTTCTCGTTATAACGACTTACGATAAACAGTTTATATTCTAAAATCTATTTAAAGGTTGTGTTCTGTGAAAATTAAATAACATTTGGATGTAAATGGTCGGCATAAAAGTAGTGTGCGGCTAAACCGGCTGCGTCCTGTGGATCACCTTTATCTGATTGTCGGGGTCCGGAATCATCAAGCACGGCTTTAATATCTTCATCTGAGTTTTTCGTTGTCTCCAGATTTCTCTGCAGTTCGTGTATGTTGTTAAAAACGCGGAACATCATTTTATTCCACACAACAGGCAAGCATTACCGTTAAGTCTATTATCCACCAAAATGCAGATTCGTCACGTGACAATTCTTACGCAAATGAGATTGAGGGAGACGTTAAGTTTGTTTTGATTTATTAATTTACTTACAATAACAATTTAAAATGTATTAACTTTTACGTATTCACTTTTACATGTATTATTAACTGCATTATATGCATTTTTACTTCATAGAAAAAACTTTATAAATAAATATTTATTAAAATTCTTAAATCTCTATGGGGGAGCCAGGCCCCCCTGGCCCCCCCACAAGCTACGCCCATGCGGCCAGACCCACACTTTCATTAAAAAAAGTAGGTAAAAAAGTGTCCACTGTTGAAGAAACACCCATCTAGAGTTTAACCCAAAGCATTTATTTACCAGCAGATGTGTGTACAAAGATCCTTCTCTTTCTGAAAGGTTGGGCAGGTGCACGTGTGTGGATCGCCCAAACACACCTCAAATATGAAAATGGCATTGTTAATTTGCACAAAATATATTAAAATTGTAATTAAACAACAATAACAAAGCAATGCAAGCTTACTTTATAGTTTTTGTTGTCTCCATCCTCTTTCAGAAGAAAACCAATCGGTCCAAACTCTTTGAGGATAAAAATGGTGGTATTCAGGGCTCGATGTTGATGTGAGCTGACCGCATCACTCACTGCTTTCCTCCACATTGTTTTCCGGAACATTATTAACTCAGTTTCGTTCAAAAATACGCATATATTATTAGTAAACGTCTTTCATTGATCATGTACGTCTCTAGACGTTTCATAAAAAACTATAATTCGTAACATGAACACGGTGGCTGGCACTCTGAAACTTTCTGTCTCGAATCAGGTGTTGCTATTGTATCTGGTGTTTCTATAGCAACAAGCTACGCTCAATAAACAGTAGATGCGACGTATCACCGCTAGATGGCGGTATTGAGCTTCTGTTGTCCCCTGCGCTTAACCTAGTATGTTCTCTGTAATATCAGTTCCTTTTCATTGTTATTATTATTATTTTTAAGAATAATATGCTGTTTAATCAACATCAGTTGACAGAGTTACTGTTAAAAGTACATATTTTAGAGCTTATTCTTAAGCTTATTGTTAAAAGTCTGGCCTTTCCCAGACACCATTCATACCAACTATTGATGTCATCTTGCAAAATAGCGAAAAACATGTTACATTGAAGCTAAGTATGTTTAGTATCTAGTCTATAGAAAAGGTAAAAGTATTAATTGCAGATACAGGGGCGTTTCTAGCCATTCATCAGTCCTGGGTCACAGGCAGCAGGCCCCCCATCAAAAACGTGTCCTCATATTTTGATACTCGTCTTCTTGATACTGTCATGATATCTGGATATAAATGGCCTTTATCTGCAGAAGTGAATCGTTTACAATCTGCATGCTTCAAAAGCTGCTTCGCTGACAAATGATAAATGACATTTACAAGTTTTGTTTCCTAGAGTGAACTGTAGATAAATCTCACAGCGTTATTTTTGTTTTATATACAGTCGTGGTCAGAATTATTGGCACCCTTGGTAAATATGATCAAAGAAGGCTGTGAAAATAAATCTGCATTGTTAATCATTTTGATCTTTTATTTAAAAAATCTATAAAAATAATAAATTTATTTTCACAGCCTTCTTTGATCATATTTACCAAGGGTGCCAATAATTCTGACCACGACTGTATTGTAAAATATCCCGTTACTATTTCATTCAATTCGCGAACAAATTTAGACCCTTTTGCAAACTTGTTTGATCAAAAGATCGAAATTGTGAAAAGAGTGATTTATTCTTGTCACGCTTCATTTCATTTTTTAAAGTGACATGACGTGTAGCCAAGTCCCATTCTCAGAATTTGTGCTCTGCATTTAACCCATCCAAGTGCACCAGCAGTGAGTAGTGAACACACACACAGAGCAGTGGACAGCCACTTTTTGCTGCAGCACCCGGGGAGCAGTTGGGGGTTCGATGCCTTGCTCAAGGGTCTCACCTCAGTCATGATATTAAAGGTGGAAGAGAGCGCTGTACATTCACTCTCCCCACCTACAATCTCAAGACTCAAACCCACAACCTTTGAGTTACAAGTCCGACTCTCGAACCATTAGGCCACGACTGCCCTTATCTACCTGGCGTCACTAGTTCTGATTCTAAACACTTGACAGAAAACATACGGCATTATTACTGGAATATTATCAAGGAAAAGGGTAATGATTATTGGTAGGGTAATCATCTTCAGACAGGGATTTATCAGTAATATTTTACTGGGCACGCACAACAGTATTTCACTGGGGCTTGAGCCTCAGTAAAATTTAATTATTTGTCAAAATTACCAGTTGAATGCTTTATTTCTGACAGCAGAATGTTGTGATTGATTTAATCAGAATCAAGTACTCCAGACATCTGCGTAATAATGGTAGTTATATCACTCTCTGTATTTGATCAAGGTTTGGTCTGTGGGAACTGGCCTCAATACATGACTTACTCATTAGTATCATGCTGTGAACTCCCTTCTTAAAAAGCAAACAGATTATAACAATTTCAACCCAGTCTCATGGCAAATACGTACCTGGGGGCACATTTTTGCAAGACGCGAAATACGTACCAATAAGTACACATCACTGCAGTTTGCAAAAAAATGAACACTAGAGGCAGTAAAACTCCGACACCTTTAAAATTATTTTCACACAGAGTATGATTTACAGAGTTTCGTTTAATAAAGCGTAATTTTCGCACAATTACTTGAAGAGTATTATGTTGTGACTTCAAAACATTTTTAATATGCTGGGAGATTTGAAAACTGATGCTTTTGATTGTTAGCACCGCACATATCCAGCTTCATATTAATGGGTTTTCATAAACAACAGGTTTGTTCGGTAGCTTACGGAGTACGGAGACGTATTTGAGAGATGAGCAGCACCGGTTTCGAATCCCGTGTAACTATGGTTCAACAAAACAGTTCAAATCTGCATATAAGGAAGTTAAAATGGCACGGTTGCATCAAATAATGTGTTTTTATATCAGTTTTGCATTTGTTAACACTATCGGGTAGGTTTAGGGTTGGGTTTGGTGTAGGGCATATTTCCAACACGACAGAGCATTAACTTTTAGCGACAGTCCCCGGATATTTGAATTCGGAATCGCCGCAATACGTACCTGAAGAAACGCAATAAAAACACAGCAATACGTACCTATATCAACGTAATAAAAACGTGCCAGGGTTCACGTATTGAACCCGTGTTTTAGCGCCACTCAGTGGACATTTCTCTTTGAAACTGCGGCGAAACGTGCAGTAAGGTAACGTTACGTAAAAACGGTGTTTCAGAAATGTAAGCAGAGGTACGTATTTTTATGAGACTGGGTTGAT
>NW_015645076.1:1465408-1518885 GCF_001515625.1 Sinocyclocheilus rhinocerous | reverse complement strand
CGGTAGCTCACGGAGTACGGAGATGTACTTGAGAGGCGAGGAGCTCCGGTTCGAATCTCGTGTAACTACGGTTCAACAAAACAGTTCAAATCTGCATATAAGGAAGTTAAAATGGCACGGTTGCATCAAAACATTTGTTTTTATATCAGTTTTGCATTTGTTAACACTATCGGGTAGGTTTAGGGTTGGGTTTGGTGTAGGGCATATTTCCAACACGACAGAGCATTAAGTTTTAGCGACAGTCCCCGGATATTTTGAATTCTGAATCGCCGCAATACGTACCTGAAGAAACGTAATAAAAACACAGCAATACGTACCTATATCAACGTAATAAAAACGTGCCAGGGTTGACGTATTGAACCCATGTTTTAGCGCCACTCAGTGGACATTTCTCTTTGAAACTGCGGCGAAACGTGCAGTAAGGTACGTAAAAACGGTGTTGCAGAAATGTACGCAAAGGTACGTATTTTTATGAGACTGGGTTGCACAATTTCACTGTGACACAGATAATAATCTTTAAAACGTGATTGTCTGAACATGAAGCTCTTGCTGCTCTTTAGAATCTCACTTACAGTATATCTATTATCATCTAAAGGCCCTCTGAGATCCATAACACACACCATGTGCCTTGGGGTTCGGCTTGCTCATAGTGAGAGTGATGCCTTCCACATTTTTGAAGCACTATCACCTTCTTTGGCCCCGCATCCCACATCACCACTGGTTTATATTAGACTCTTGCAGTAGGAGGTCATGATTTGTGTGCAGAACATTCAGTCTTTCATGTGTGCTTCTGCGTGTGCAATATGTGTTGATATGGTACAAAAGATCTGATATTGCACAAAAGCTGCTGCTCTGTTGCACAATCATAAATCATAAGACAATTCACATGTGGCACAAGACTAAAGCTGCATCGACACAGATACTAGCAAACCACGTATTATCCTTCCATTTACCATGTAGTCGTATGCAAAAACAGATATTGCATGTGATTTTGTAAGGATTGCAAATGAACACATTGTATCTCCAGGCTATACACAGACTGATATATTTTACACAGTCATAAAGTAAATCCTACAAAACAAACTGCGCAGTGCTGATGCACATTGCGCTGGAGAATGACAAACTGCTCTCCAATCACTCTGCAGATTCCACCCCTACGTGAAGTAGTTTGTAATGGATTACATCATCAAAACATCTGTTGATACATGCATGCTTCATAATGCACATATCACTTCAGGCATTTCAGTGTGACAACGCCTGTTTTTATTGCCGGTGAGATTCCCATCCATTTCAATCAATGTACTATTTTGTCCTTTCATCTGTCCACTGATTTCATGTGTTTTCATTTATATGATATGGAATTTATTATATAGTAAATGAAATGTGATTTTGGAATCTTGAATTTGTTTGTGTGACAGAAAACAAGAATTAGCGTCTCACATGGGTTGGTCATGTATGCCGATCAGTCTGATTACAGTATATAAATGTTTTTAGAACCAATTTTATATACAGTATATAAACATCTTGAAATGTGGGTGATATTTTGAACCAATTACCTGAGCCATAAATGCCAAGTGATTATTCTGGCATCATGACAATGCTGATTGGTTGATAGTATCTCAAGAAAACACACAGTCGTAAACCCTTTACTATCCTGAGAGGGAAAAACATATCATTCCCCCAAATATACATTTGAATGTCTGTCACTGGAGAAAGATGCTTTGTGTTAACCAGCCAAACCTTGAATCAGTTGCTTGTTCCCAAACTGTAGTACAGTCTTTTCATCACCTCTGACGTAGCTTGCGTTCATAAAAAGTGTTGACATCACACCATTCCCTCTGAGGAGCCAGACACGGGATGATTTCAGTAAACTTTCCCAACACTGGTTTACACAAGCACATCGACACTTTGTGGTTGGATGACTTGTTTAAATATTAGTTGGAATCTTGCTGACACACTTGGGAAATTTGAAATGATATTGAAATAGACTATATCTGAGAGCTTTCTGGGTCTACTTGGAGATTTAGGTGGAACAGCAATGGATGACTTGATCATTGGGGGCGGTGTTGCTAACCCAGAGTAAAAAATATTAAAAGCGAATCCAGTGTTAAAACTGTGGACACTCTTGGCCCTGATGTGCTTTAGAAAATAAACTCCCTTAAAACACACTTTTTAAAGTTGATTTGTCTACTAATAATCTTCAGCAGTGTATTGATGTATGGATAATCAAGTAAACCTAAACCTTCTACTTCAGCCGAGTAAATGTACATCTTGAAATATTACAAACAATATAAAAAAGTTTAACTTACTTAATTATATTAAAAGGCCAAAAAATATCAAATAACTATCAATCAGACGGCAGAATGTATGTAGTGGATTGTGTACAACAGATTTTTCAGCAAAGTTTTGAGATGTTGTTAATTTAGAGGCCTTAGAAACTCAAGTATCAAATATGAAGCAATAGGTTTTATAGAGTTAAAATCTAACACATATCTTCTCTCTTCTAACAACTCTTTGCCTTACATATTTTTCAAGCACCGCTGTCTTTCGCCTTGCATCATACATCATTACTGGTTTATAACAGTGTATATATTATTTTTTCTGAAAGTCATGAACATTTCCAGTCATTTCCACAACATCTCACATTATGTATGGTGTTTTATAGCATTCTGCGGTGGAAATTACATTTTAAACATTTTGGATAGTTTCATTAGAAATGAATCAAAAATGTTATGCTCACGTTTTGTTTACCTTGATTTTTGTTTGTTTTCTTCACACACCACACGTCTCATATTCCATTTGAAGCATGATCTTCACACTGTAGTAAAAAAAAAAAAAAAGTACGCTAACTTTTGATAACATTTTTTAGAGGAAAATCTTGGTCATGAAACAACTGAAGGCCAATTTGTTTATAAATTAATATTAAGAATTTTCATTCAATATTTATTCAAATGGTTCAGTTATTTCACTTGCGGTTAATACTAACATATTTTTGAAAAATGTAATAAAACAGAATATTTTTATGATGGATTTTCAGATTTAAAGACTGCAGCTTCATCACGCCACTATTAAAATGGTGGGAGGGTGTGAGCAGGAAAGAGAGAAGGAGAGTCGCAGAGCGAGAGAAAGTACTGAAAGAATTAATGGAGGAGAGTCAGGAAGAGAGCTGTGATCCCTGATTCCTGTTTGTGTCAGCCATGCTGTAAGTGAACACTAAATCAATGCCTCTAAATCATAATGGAGCTTTCCTCCCAGCACAGCCATTTCACCCCCTCCCATCACACAAACTGAGCTTGCGGCGATTTTTATACAGAAGTGTTTAAAATAGTGATTGAAATGAAAATGTGTGTGACTGAGCGAGAAGATCCCTGCCTCCAGTAATAAATCCTTCACTTTTTGATATACTCTATAGTGGAATATTGATAATACTTCTGATAAATCAGGTCTGGCAAAACCAACACAAAAGGGGATACAGCTCATCCTATACAGCACCATTTAGACTCGCCGGTGGTTACACCCAGAAAAGTGACCTTTCGTGGGCTTTATGTTTATTTCTTTTTCTTCTCCTCACCTTTTGTTTCTTACATGGTGTGATCTCTGTTTTTTTAGAGGAAGGACCAGCACAGGAAGAGAAAGGGGTGAGGGTTCATTCAGCACATGTTACAGGGTCACCACCCCATTCAGCACCAACAAAAACCTCAGTTTCTGCTTTGCTTTCTCCTGGGCTCTTGTACAGGCACACACACACATTTTTAGAATCCTGGTCTATTTAAAATGTTGGCAAAGGTACATTGAGAAGCAGTGCACTATTAACATTAGGGGACATGAGAACAGATCAGTGTAGTGATCTTTGGAACCTCTCCAGAAACACAGAGATTATACGCTATGATTCTAAACAGCATTGCTGTGGACAAAAGTACTTTGTTGTTAGCATGTTTACTGTGGTGCAGACAAGCATTAGAGGTCGGTCATTCAGACTGGGGTCCTGAGACCCCCAGGGGTACACAAAGGGGTAAAAAGGTGTAAAAAAAACGGGTTACTTTGAATTACGACCAATGGTATACAAATACATTTGAATTATTAAGAGCTATGCAAATAATTACTAATTATTAATAATATTTTAGAGAAATGATTGTAATAATTTATTTTAGTTTTAGTACTGTACAATGACAACAAGAAAAATGATAAAATTGTGTGTTTGTGTGTGTGTGTGTGTGTGTGTGTGTGCGTGCGTATATATATTACATAAAATATACATATAAATGTATATATTATATTATATTATATTATATTATATTTATTATATTATTGGTTGGTAAGTTTGATTAATTTATGTGAATCTGCTCAATCTGTCCATTCTCATAAATCAGTTGAATTCAGTTTCAGTGATTTGTTTTTATATAGCTGTGCTGTTATATTAGTGCATATAAATGAGAAAATGAATACATATTCTTCTTTGTGTTAATTTCGTGAAAAGCACGGTGGATTCACATACCTTGATTCTTTTTATAAGATTTGAATCTACTTAGTTGAAATATTGGTTGTTTTGAAACAACAACAACAACAATAACAACAACTTTTAAGCCATTTTAGGAAAAATACATAAATCTAAATAATATATATAAAATATTCAAATTATGTCAAAAATTTAAGGAAAGACATTTTAAAAAGTGATATTAAAATTGATTATGAGAAGAGGTTTTATTGAGCCTGTCCCTTGCAGGTTCACAGCAAAAAAGAAATGGGCAAAATGCCAATGGCACAAGTTTTTTATCTGGGATTTAAAGAAATGGCTGTTCATGTTAATGTTTGACGCACGTTGATGGATCGTCAAGTGCTCGTGTGTTGTGGGTTTCCATCTGGAATGCTTACTTCCTGAATGCTCCCTCCAGAGCAGGGGAGTGTGTGAACAACCCTTTGAACAAATGCCTGCTGCAAGGTGCCATTTCGCCCAGAGCAAACACAAGAGGATAGTATCATTGAATCAAAGGAAGCAGCTCAGCCCTACAGTGCTGCTCAGAGTTTTCATTGCCTGTTTTCATTTTCTTTGGCTTCTTTCAAATGAAGCTAAGATCTAATGTAGATACGTCAGAGAGCATCTGTATCAATATACCTGCAACAATTGAGGTTTGACATAAAATTCTCCATACAGACTAAATCAAGGTGGAAATTTCCACTGTAGCTGAACTGGTCTTGAACTTTCTCCGTCCCTGCAGGCCTTCGAGTGGATTATCAGCTCATCTTTTTATTCTCTATTTTTATTCTCCTATTGTTTCCTGGCTGCAACGTTTCTGCAAGAATGGACTTCCCTAGTTCATGCTTCACTAAGACATTTTATGGATGTGCATGAATTGACACAATGAATTGAATAAATGATATTTAAAAAAAGGCTTGATAACTAATCCTTCAATTTATTGTTTTCTATTAGTCATATCACCCTTTTGACTCAACTCTCCATTCACAGAGCAACATTTCTTACAAAGCCTTTACTTCAGATGGATGTTCTTATCTGAAGAGGTGAGAGAGGAGGACTAGAGACGAGCGGGAACATCTGGACATCTGGTTCAGACACTCCAAGTCATCTGGCCCTCTTCCAAGCTCTCAGATCCCAGAGCAGAGCACAGGCGCTGCTCAGGTCACGTAAACCTAGCAGCCGCACACCCACTCAACCACGCAGTGACACAGACGGCTCGTGAGCCAGCCTTCAGCCTGAGGCACTGACTGCATGTGGCTTCTGTAACAAGACATTTATATGATATAGCCTACGGCAGGTGTTTTCAAATTGGGGGTAGGGGGAACAAGGGAGTGCTTGGGGGTCTGTAGAAAACTTGAGAGAAAGTAAAAAGATTTTACTGAATTTTTATGCGTTTTAGGTCTGTATTAGGTCTGACAACGTTGCTGTGTTAAGATACTGTATTAATTATATATAATATATAAGTCAATTTACTAATTAAATAAAAACCAAAAGTAAAAAGAATTTTTAAGAAAGAAAAGAAAGAATTTTTATGCGTTTTAGGTCTGTATTAGGTCTGACAACGTTGCTGTGTTAAGATACTGTATTAATCATATATATAATATATAAGTCAATTTACTAATTAAATAAAAACCAAATATGCATTAGTGTGAAGAAATATATTTCTTTATGTTCATCCTTCTGTACAGTATCTATTGTGATGAGTGCTATACAAATACATTTGAATTGAAAATGTTTGTTTACTCAAATAGTGGGTAGAAAATAAAAAATACACTGCCAAATAATAAATGAATTCCTTTCAGATAATTTGATTTCATATTCAGTACAATGACAGTATAAAAACTTAATATTTTTCGCACACTGTAAAGGGGTATGTCCATGAAAATATATAGCTGTATATATTTTAGGAAAGGGTTCCCTTGCAATGGAATAAAATTTGGCAGTCATTGGCATGAAAAAGTAACAGGAATTTTTGTTGGTTCAAACTTATTAAACAATTTATCTGTCCTCATTTTTTAAATATTTGTTTATTGGCTTTTTCTCTTTATTGTTTAGGAAAATTGAGAACTACCAGAAACAATACCCAGCTAACAAAAATATATTCTAAAAAAGTTTGCTAATGTTCCCATTAAGTTATGAAAACATTATGTCTGAGTGTTCTCTGAACATTCAAAACATCCAGTTTTTTAAAAATGTTTTATTATTATCCAAACATTTGATCAGTTTGCAAACAATATGAGAACATTACTTTTGAATGTTCTCTGAGGATTCTGAAACATGTAGTAACATATATATTTAGATGAATGATCAACTAAAACTTTCAGGGGGAAAAAAAGTGTTCCATGAACAACGAATAAATCATGTTTTTGTGGTAATGTTTTAAGAACATTATTGAAGAACAGATGACTCTGAATGAACATTCCATTAACATTACTGGAAGAATGTTTGTTCATAACTTTGAGAGAGAACCTTCCCAAAATATTAGCCAAAGTTCTGAGAACGTTCCCTGTTAGCTAGGTACAGGGAGAGAGAGAAGAGGACTAGGAACTGGACATGATTATTGTTCCTGTTGTCCAAACAGTACAGCATGGTGCTAGCAATGCCATGGATCAAGGGCTTGATTCCCAGGGAATGCATGAACCTAATTGAATAAATGTTGCTTTGGCATAAATGTAAATGACAGGCCAGACTCAAGCTTGGCTCGCTGTGAGCACACAATGTAGGGAAAAGCGTGCCACAGCTCTGTGCCACATAAAAAATCTGAAGAAAAACCACTGTTTATTGAATGTAATTTATTAAATGAAACCTGAAATACAGACCCCATCCCTGAAAGGACAAATACACATCACATACATTCACAGGATAAAGCTACTGCATGAAATGCATCTGAATTACAATTGTCTTTTCAGTCCATTGCATTGTCTAAATTTAGTCTGTTGTACTGTTTATGTTCATATAGTGCTCCTTTTCTAATTTCAGCAAGCTGAAATTACATTATCTTGATTTCCTGTAGAATACAGCGTTTCAATACAAGACAACATCAATGTTAAAGGCAGATTTTTTTCTTTCACCCCTCTACCATTCTTAAAGGATAGTTCACCCAAAAATACTTACCTTCGTGTCGCTCCAAACCAATTAGTCGTTCATCTTTGAAAAACAAATGAAGATATTTTTAATAACACCTGAGAGATTTCTGTCACTCAACTGAAAGTCCATTCCTTCAAATTTTGTCATTTCAAAAGACATTGTAAAAGATATCCATCTGTGATTTATGATCTCTTTCTTAACTTTTAGTAAGCGTGACTCTGGAAGAAAGAGGAAGATTTTATCAGAAACGGGTATGGGTAGTGAGCAAAATTCAACACATTGACCAAAATTCGGGACCAAAATGTATTTCTGGTTAGTACAAATTAGTGGTGCGAGTCGTTGACATGTGAAGTGTTTTATGGACAGTTTAGATCATTGTGCAGTGCAGAAATGAAAGATCCCAGCGACGTGGGAGTCTGAACTTTCCACTTTTTTGTCCAATACAGCTCAACCAGTGTTTCTCATTAGATAAATCAAAGTAGTTCCATTGAAAAGTGCTGCAAATAACAATGGCTGCTGGGATGCCATAAAAGCGCAGAGTGAAGCAACATATGGTAAGCGCAGTGAGAGATGGAGATAATTATTCCTGAAGGATCTGGGAGGATGACGACCTGGTTGAGGTAGCGACGACTTCAGCAGACATGCTAGGTTGTGGGTCAGTGAGTCCGTCTCCAGTGAAAACCCCACCCAGACAACTCTCTACCCCACCCCAAACTGCCCTACAGGGAGGTAAATATCTCTCATTTCCCGGGGAAGTGAATATAGCCTCGGCTAAATCTGTTCAATCTCCGCCCGATTCCCAGGGCAGACTTTACAGGCTGTCCAGCGCGGGCTGAGCCACCCCACCAGGCCCGTGACCTTCCTCACGCCTCGCCCACAGTGACGGCAACACACTGGCAGGAGGCTCCTTCAACATGCCACGGCGTACGTGTGTGTGCGTGCAAGTGTGTGTGTCTGTACCTTCTCAACCTTTCCCAGCTACCCTCCTTATCCTTCCTGACTCTGAATGCCCTGAAGGACTCTGGGAAGGATTTTTTCCCACCCTTTCAAGGAGTTCACCTTGCACTGTGTGTTTTGATGCTGTCTTTTCCGAGCCATTCTGCAGAGCTCCAAACATTTAATATGTTGTGTTGTAAGAGTTCTAAACACAAGCCAGTTCTAAACATCTGTCTTCTCTTAAACGATGAAAACAAATAATGTGTCAGGGTTGTCGAATCTTACATAATTTGGTGACTTATTACCACCCAGTGTCTTGAAAGAACAACGGTGCTAAAGACAAAGAGCAGACAGCATATGTAAATTACTTGTATGAAAAAAACCAAACTGTTATGGGAGGATGTTTGTGCGTGTTACTCTCCTTCAAAGGCAGTGTGGGAAATTCTTAGACTGTGAGTAAAGCTTCAGTAAACTGCAGAAAAAAAATGGATGGTTTGGTGTGGAGCTCTTGATATTAGCCAACCATAAATGTGTGTGTGTGTGTGTGTGAAAGAATCACAGACATAAATGTGTTACAGCCGCTTTCCATCGCAGCGGCTGTTTGTAAACCGCCCGCACACAACGTTAGAGAAATTCTCTCTCACCAGATGGCGTTTGTATGTCCGATTTGAAAAAAAAAAGACAATTAATATTATTTATGACCGTAGCATTTGCCGCAAGCGATAACAACACAACCAGTTTGACCTAAAAAGGATGCGTGGTCCATTGCGCATCTGTGAATCCCTCAAAGAAATTATTCTGTTGGCTCTTTTCTCCGTCTTCTGTCCTGGTTGAAGAATTATTAAGAGCTGCGGTTTATTGCGGTCTGCGATGCAAACGCACCAGCCTCTTCCCCTGGGTTTCATTATGAAGGTCATAGTTCATGGGCGGCCCTGTATATGGCTGTGGTGTTTGGCTGGAGTTCCCGCTGACAGACAGGAAAGGCTGTGATTTAACATTCCACCTTTTTCCCAGATAACGCCATGGCCCTGGTGGGGCCCTGCTAGCCCAGTAGAGAACAATCACAGGAAACTGCAAATGATGAAAACGTGCTCTCTCTAGAAGACACTACGAGCGGACCTGTGAGAGAGCAAGGGACGAAGAGCAAAAAGAGAGAGAGAGACTAATACAGAAAAATGAGTGAGTGGAGAAAATGAGAACTATAAGAAAGGAAAAATACATTTTCATCAGAGCTGAAGGGAGGTGCATCATGGGCCTCTGACAGCATGTCAGCCTAAACTGGCCTGTTGGCTCACTGGGACCAGGACTTCCTGCTCTGAAGATTATAGAGTATGTGGAAAATAATGTGTTTTTTAACCTTAAACCGCATAAACACATTTCATTACACCAAATACACAAAATAATGTTCTTTTTAGCAGCATCATATGACCCCTTTAAGTGTAAAAGTTTTGGGGGAATGGACTTTAATTTAATTTTAATTTATGGACACAAATCTCTCAGGTTTCATAAGAATATCTTCATTTGTGTTTTGAAGATGAACAAAAAGTCATGTGGTTTTGGAATGACCAAGTGTGATTTTCCTTTTTTGGGAAATAACTCTTTAATTAGTAAGCGTGACTCTGGAAGAAAGAGGAAGATTTTATCAGAAACAGTTCTTCCTGCTCTGAAGATTCCATTTCCTGTGCTGCTGAACAGCAGAACATGCATGCAGTCCCTTTTGTGCTTTTAAAAGCACTAAATTTCAATTTTTGTTCTCAGAAATGTACATTACATTGCTCTCAAATGTGAGCTGTACTGATCATTATTTAGTTCATTACTTTTTACGGTCTCGAAATATTTATTTATTAATCTATTTTATTTCATTTATTTATTTTACATCATTGTGAAGCCTCTTTTACTCGTTTTTGGGCATTGTGTAAGACTCCTCTCTGTTCCAAGGCATACTTCTTTGCAAGCAGCATGTGAAGCCAACTGTAGATTCTGTTCAGGGATTCTCCTGCAGTAAATGGAGTAATATTCCTGGAACGAAAGAAATGAGAAATGTCCATCAGGAACTGACAAGTCCAGCAGGGGTCTAGTTCGAGCTGTCCCTCATCCTTGAGCCAGATGTGGCCTGTCCCTGGTCTGGGAATTCGGTCCATTGTTCTCTAGTGCTGGAATCCCATTCCTTTCCTGCACTGGGTTTTCCAAACGTGTGGTTGGTTGGTACAGTCCATTGGCATCACAGTATGTTGTTTGTGATTGCTTTTCATGATGTTCGCAGATTTTGTTATGTATAGAGACTGGGTCAAAAAAAAAAAACTATTGAGCTTTTCTACCAGTAATGCCAAAAAAAAAAAAAAAAAGATTCCACACACTATTGGGTAAGTTGTCACGATGAAAGGATTTTCAGCTAAATTGAATCAATAAAACACAAAACAATGTATGAAACAGCAACAATTATAAACAAAACTGAAAACCTTCTTAAATTGGGACAAGCTGTCATGAGTTTTCATTTAGTTTAATTTATTTATTAAATACATAATTTGATAACTAAATTCTACAGCACAATTGTTTATACAATTAATGAAAGAATTACTGAAAGAGCAATAATTATAAAGTTTAATATATAATGAGATATATTAATTACCACATTCCAGCGACTTAAGACTGGTTTTGTGGTCCAGGGTCACATATAAATAAATGTATATTTCAGTATAATATAAAAATATGTTTGTGTAATTGGTCTTATATGTATAAACGTATACATATAAAAAATTCTTAAATAAATAATTTTATAAACTTTTTTGGCCAACCATAATATAAATGTATTAATCAAATTTTTACAAAATTAAAACTTTGAAAAACACATAGTTTGTCCCAATTTAGATTTAGATGGTTTTCAATTTCAAATGTGTTATTTGGCTTTTCACTTACTGAAATAAAGCCCCTGTGACAAATTGCCCTGGTCTCTCATATATTAAACATGTAAAGTCAGATATTTCCTTTGGCAATCTATGAAATGAAATTAAAACCCTCTTTTTAACCCACACTGCTACCATATATACCTTTATGTGTTATTGAGTATAATATCATCTTTCAGTTGTGACTTTGTCTTTTTTCTTAAACAGAATGTGCTGCTTTACATGAGCAAGGTTATAAAAGATGAAAGCATTCAGTGTACCTTGGTTCAAGGTTCATGGGAAATGCCCAGTGCTTCAGTGCACGGACCTCAACTTAATTAATTAATACTGAGAATGCAGCAGGAAACATGATCACTTTTAAATCCTCTTAAGTGAACAATGAGGTGGGTGCTTATTAATCAGTGTTCTTTGAAAACAGAGCCGACTGCCAGTAAGCACACACAATCAGAGGAAGATCGCTTGGCTTAACTTACCTGTCTGTGGTTTATTTTTGTTGCTCTTCGGATATCACTTTCATCCTCACAATCACTCAATCATTCATGAATGATGAATAATAAAAACACAAAGGGTATATGTCACTATTGTACTCTTTATGAATGCAAGTATGATTCTGTTCCTCAGACCAGCAAGAACGGACTCAAACCCATGTTAGCTCACAGTGTTGGTATGAAAAAAATGATACCACAAATATTTGAACAATTCCAATGAAACCATAAATAAAAACATCTCACATATTGAAGGAAACAAGTAAATTGAATGGAAATAGGGAACCCAGTCTGTGCTGGATTGTTATGACAATGAATGTGGTTTTAACAAGAAATTTTCTGGTGTTTGGATCACAATGTTTGGAAGTCTCTCAGAATGAGAACATAACAATAAAGCAATAAATCATTTTAACAAGCTTTCTGTAAACAGATACAATATAACGTCAGCAGCCAAACAAGTGATAAACACAAAGAATATTTCAGCCACCAGCCAAACTTGATGACGAGCTGTTCACTGTTGTTTTTAACCTCAGAAGACTCTTGACGGACAGCAAATTCACAAATTGATTTAGATCATCAAAATCACTTTGTTTTCTGTTGGCTGGTAAGTCTATGACTGTTGTCCCAGTAAAAACAGTGTTCTCGAAGAGTCAGAGACATCTGTGAATGTGGGATGGGTGCAGAAGTTCACGCAGTACAATTATAGAAAAGGGAAATGATGTTCTCTGCCAAAAGATTTGATTAAAGAATGGAAAAGAACAGCTGCTCTTTGCTGATAGGGACTAGATTTCAAACAGCTAATTTATTTCTATCTTTATTTGGATTATGACGTTATTATTTTGCACATGAGGCAAGAGAGAGTCTCCAATAATCCAGTTCCAAAATCAACCCTGTTGAAAAAACCAGCATATGCTGGTTAGGTATGTTTTGACGCTGGGATGCTGGTTTATGCTGGTCATGTGCTGGCAAAGGACCAGCATAAACCAGCAAAAGGACCAGCATAAACCAGCAAAGAACCAGCTTAAACCAGCAAGGACCAGTTTAAACCAGCAAAGGACCAGCATAAACCAGCAAAGGACCAGCTTAAACCAGCATCCCAGCGTCAAAACATACCTAACCAGCATATGCTGTTTTTTTCAACAGGGAAGCTGCACCAGATGGGAAACATTTTAGTCATCTTAGACACATGCTTGAAACAAAGGCTGTTCCAGATGTTAAGGTGTCTTCACATTTGTGATCAAAAAGATCCAATGTCTGTTGTCAACAGTGTAGTGCTTTATAAAGTGGAGCTCACACAGAAGTCACTTTCAAACCAAGAAGCTATCTGTTGGTCAATGCGGCGAATTTGAGTGAACAACTTGAGGTCTTTGGGAATTTTGCGTGGGTGAATCTTTCACCTTCATGGGAAATTCCCAATTGCATGGATTCCTATTAAAATGACTGGATTTCACACACGGAAATTCACTGAACAATGGTAAATGTTACTGTACTTTTAGGCAGCAAACTTATAATATTCTTTGGTTATCGTTTACTATATTTTGTGCAAAATCAAAAGGGTATTTTTAACACCAGGGAGCCACATTGTACTCTATAAATGTGTTTTATTCAGTATTGAAAGGTTTTGTTGTAGAAAATCACCAAATATTTGTGTTCGACATTAGCTTAGCAACATGCTAATCACCCCCAGGTGACGCCCTTCTCTAGACACTTTTAGTGGGTCAAGCTGAGAGATGAGCTTGCCACAAAACTAAACTGATTGAAAATGTTTCATTTACATGTGAAAATATATTAACTATTTTTTGAGGGTTGAAAAATTACTTGAGGCCACTTGCTGCAGGTCCTTGTGCGTGCAATTCATCTGCTGAGAGTAGAGCTGATGACAAGGGAGGGTCCTTCCCTCTAGGCCCCTGCACCACATATGGAACCAATGCAAACAATCACAGAACATCGATCTCTGCAAACGTTGATAACTTCAGATTTTACATAACAACGTATGTGTGAAACACACACACACATTTAGAGAGAAAGTGAGCGAGAAGAGAGACCCCATAGTGTGTGGCAGCACCAAATCCGAGGCTTCTTCCTGTGCTTTTCCCAGAGGCAGTGACACATGTCAGCTGCATGCTGTTTACTTCTGCAACTTTTTTTCCACTGTGTGTGTGCATGCTTGTATGTGTGTATTAGTAAGGAAGTTACACATCCTGTTGGAGCACTCACATATCCCTTTGTGAAGTGACCTCCAACAGTATCTTTAGTAATCTGCTGCCTTTAACAGAACACATTTAAAAACATCAGTATTCCAGTGGGAAATGCACTCACTGCTATAAAGACAGGAACACAGCCGCCATATTTGTTCATTTAAAGGGTTAGTTCACCCAAAAATTAAAATTCTGTCATCAATTACTCACCCTCATGTTGTTTCAAACCCATAAGACCTTCGTTCATCTTCGGAACACAAATTAAGATATTTTTTGATGGAATCTGAGAGCTGTCTGACCCTGCATAGACAGCAAAGCAACTGAAAGACTCCCGAAAAGTCCAAAAACGTAGCAAGGAGATCTGTAAAATAATCAGGGGTTCAACCGTAAGTTTACGAAACTACGAGAAAAATTTGTTCTCGTAGCTTCGTAAAATTACGGTTGAACCCCTGATGTCACATGGATTATTTTACCAATCTCCTTCCTACGTCTTTGGACTTTTCGGGAGTCTTTCAGTTGCGTTGCTGTCTATGCAGGGTCAGACAGCTCTCAGATTCCATCAAATCGTAAAGAGTAATTAATGACAGAATTTTCATTTTTGGGTGAACTATCCCTTTAATAACATCTCGATCACATTTGCAGCGACATGTAGCTTCTAACACAATTAATAGTTACTTATGTACATTAATATGATCGTTTATATTGGGAGTTAGAGAATAAACAGGAACAGAGCTGATTGACAGATAAACAGCATCTCGATCACATTTGCAGCGACATGTAGCTTCTAACACAATTAATAGTTACTTATGTAATTAATATGATCGTTTATATTGGGAGTTAGAGAATAAACAGGAACAGAGATGATTGACAGAAATAATTCGAGACTCAATCTCTCCAGTTATAGTAACTGATTACAGCAACACCTGAATATTCATGCTGGTCTTGTCAGCGGGATATCAGCAGGATAAACCTCTTTCAAATAATTCCAGGATGTTTAAAACCTTTATTTTCTCTGGAAGTGCTTATTCTTCCATCAAAAAAACACCTACGGTGACAAGGTTTTCAACATTCAGCCAACTGTTTGGTTACCAACATTTTTCAAAATATCTTCTTTTGTGTTCAACAGAAGAAACTCATACAGATTTAAAATGACTCGAGGATGAATAAACAATGACAGAATTTTGATATTTGTGTAAGCTATCCCTTTAAAAGAACCACGTTTTTCTACTTGTGAAGAACATTTTAATAATCTAAAGAAACCTTTTCCACTATAAAAATCATTTTGTGCAATGGAAAGCTTCCATGAATGTTAAATGTTCATTATGGAAGTTAAAAGTTCTTCATGGAAAAATAGATTCCAATAAACTAAAGACATTTTGTCACCTTGGAATTATAAGGTATATCTGCCATTTTTGTCAAAACTGAGTTATTCACATATTCTTATTCTGTGACAACTTATTTACATTATGTGTTTTTTTTATTTTTATTTTTTTAAGTTGTGTACATTTTGGAACTGATGTATGAAAGAGACTTATTACCCATATCCCATATGTAATGCAAAAACTTTGAAGCTCAATATCTCGAAACTGTTCAGAATGCAGATAGAACCTTATAATTCCAAGTTGACGATTTTTATATACAAATGCAAACATGCATAAGACACAAACATAGAAATGCATTTACGTCTCAAAAAATGTATGTTTATTTATCCAGCATGTGCACAGAAAATGTTTTAAGAAACACAACAATGAAAAAAGCGCCAAAGGCATCTGTATGTTCCAGACATAGAGACACATAGAGACCTCATCTCAGTTTGTAGATCTGTAGATCTCCTAAATCTGTAAACCCACATGTGTTAATGTAACTTGCCCTTGAACAACAAGACTCACCTATACTGAGATTCATATAAACTACAGATAAATTAGTTTAAGACGTTTCGATGAATCAAAAGTCAATAAAATGTCCCTGCTGATAAGACCAGCAGGAATTTACATGCTTGTCCAGACCTTGTTTATCCTAATTTATCCATGATCTGCTAATCTTTTAGAAGGGAAATGTATGTTGACAGTGATTCTAGTTTCTGATGATAGTAACTCTATTGTGTTTTGGTTTCTTTAATTAAAGTATATATATATATATATATAAAAAAAGCTTCATTAGGGTGCGATCCTCAGTTCATAGTTTCACCCATAGAACACCTCCATTTCACCTCCATTTCAATCAAAGAAATCGGAAAGACTGACAATGTGTGATGTTCTCCAAAGTGTTCCAATGGATCATCATGGAAGAGGTTCACGTGACTTTAATATTACACATAAAATACATTATTTTCTCCAGTTCCCATCCATAAACATGAGATAACTAAGGCCTCAATGGAAAAGTACAATTTAATTTAAATAAGATTTAAAGATTTAAATAAGATTTAATAGACTTAACAGATTAAAAGTGTTTAACTACTGATTTAAAATTCCGTCAAATATAACAATAAATAATATATCATTAATACTTTGCAACATTTAAATAGTTTTAGTTTATAAATTTTAATTTATAAATTCTAATTCTGTTTTTTTTTTAAAATAACATATTTACAAATTGCTTTTCTTTTTTCATTTGCCAAGTGATTAAAACATGCCATTAGGTCTTTGATTGATGCAATTTGATGCAAGTTGCATATAAAAATTAGGTTTTAATGACTTATTTTATTGTTATATTTAACTACATGTTTGAACATGAATTAATTAAGATTTTCAAATATGTATATTTATTTGATCCATTAATAAATTGATAATTGATTCCTTGCCTGTTGTCAACAACACTTACCTGGTAATGCATAAGTATGTTCATAGTGTGCATAAATATCTCGGAGGCGAGCCGTCCGTCTGGTTTGTAGGGCAGCAGTAAGTACTGAATGCCCAGCAGAGGTACCAGGATTAAGGTGGCCCTGACGGCCCTCATGTACAGACTGGATTCTGCCTGGTGGGTCACCTTCAGCTTAGTGATCAACACTCTCACAATGTTTAAAAGGAAGAAGAGGTTAATCTGAGGAAACCAAGCAGAGAAAAGAGCAACTATAAAGAGAGAGAAAAAGAAATGCATTGCAGTACCCCAAAACTCTTTACCGTACACAGTAAAGACACAGTAAACATAAAGGTATTTCTTCATGATTTTATGTCATATGTTTTCTTTATTTTTACATTTTTCAAAATGTTAAACTTTCTTTTTATTTCCAGGTCTTTTGGACCCCACTGTACATTCAAGCATGGATTCACAGCTAATGACTAAAGTTTGGATTATGTTATATTATCTGGAAAGATGTATTCAGACCGAAGGTTTACCTTCCAACAAGACAATGACCCTAAGCACACAGCTAAAATAACGAAGGAGTGGCTTCACAACGACTCTGTGACTGTTCTTGAATGGCCCAGCCAGATCCCTGACTTAAACCCAATTGAGCATCTCTGGAGAGACCTAAAAATGGCTTTCCACCAACGTTTACCATCCAACCTGACAGAACTGGAGTGGATCTGCAAGAGGGAATGGCAGAGGATCCCCAAATCCAGGTGTGAAAAACTTGTTGCATCTTTCCCAAAAAGACTCATGGCTGTATTAGATCAAGAGGGTGCTTCTACTAAATACTGAGCATTTTTCAGTTTTTCTTTTTTAATAAATTTGCAAAAATGTCAACAATTCTGTGTTTGTCTGTCAATATGGGGTGCTGTGTGTACATTAATGAGGAAAAAAAATTAACTTAAATGATTTTAGCAAATGGCTGCAATATAACAAAGAGTGAAAAATTTAAGGGGGTCTGAATACTTTCCGTACCCACTGTATAAGCCTGTCAAAATACCTGTAAATTGTAACATAAACAGACAAGGATATAACAATATATTCAAGACTGGTGGTGGACCAAATAGTTTGAAAATCGGTTACTGACTCAGACGGTATTCCAACACAATCTCACAGTGATCTTTTCACAGTTTTTATGTTTTGGTGGTTAATTCGTATGAATTTGTATGATCTCATCCATATGTTTTCGTATAATATGCTAACATCCCAGTGATGATTATCTTTAGGGGTGGACCCTAATGCTTACTTTTTTCTAAAAAAATATGATTCACATCATACAAATGAAATCGCCACTTTGTAAAATAGTTAAGTTTTCCTGTGAGACTGGATTAGATATTCATCATCAACCACCATTCTGAACATATAAATATGCTTGTGAACAGCAATAACTGTTTATAATGACACAAAATCAGCTTTAAACTGGCAGTTACAGCACTGAAGAAGTCAGTCCAAGATTCATTTGATACTGAGCTCATTACATGCTTTTTATGGGCTGCAGAGGAAATCATTCCTAATCAAAACTAACCTCAATGCAAACAACAAAGAGAACACGGCACTTTGATTAAAACTGCCAGAGCTTAAATAGATTTTTTTTTTTATCAAGATCATGCAGATATAAGGGTGGGTAGAAGATAAACAAAAGATATAAAGTGTGAGATAATGAAATAGTGAAAGAAAGTAAGACTAGAAAAAGAAAACCAGACTTACCAACAGGGCTGCACAGATGGGACCATGAATAATGTAGAGCAAAGAAGTGTTCGAGCTTATCCAACAGCTGTGGACAAACGCGTAAGAAAAGTGATTTCAGATTTACGGAAAGCAGAACCGATGAACACATGAACACTTCGTTAAATGTTCAGGACATCACTGCTATAATTTCATAAGATGTTCTACAGAGCCTCTGCCTGGTCACTGTATTCCTGCGTCCTGACAGAAGCTGGGATCAATTGAAGGTTAATTTTTTGACATTGAATTCAAAATTGAGAACTAATTCAGTTTTTAAAATTGGTTCCATGGTACTACAGTGTTTATTGCAATCTACAGCATAAGCAATTATATTTTAGCAGTGTTTAAATGTGCAGTCTGAATTTTAATGTTGAATGAAAGAAGTCATTAATGCTCACCAAGGCAGGATTTATTTAATCACAAATACAGTAAAATAAGTAATAAGTAATTATCAATGTTGAAAACAGATTTTTTTTTTTAGAAATTTCAAATAATTACTGTCACTTTTGATCAATTTAAATGTCATGTTTACTAATAAAATGTATTTCTCTTTTTTAAATATTAATTTAATTACCCAACACCATTGAATGGTAGTGTATCACAGTTTACACTAAATATTAAACAGTACAACTGTTTTCAACATTAATAATAATAAATCAATAAATTGGCATATTAAAATGACGACTGAATTAATGGTTGCTGAAAATTCGGCTTTGCCATCATAGAAATAAATTACATTTGTAAATATATTAAAATAGAAAACAGATATTTTAAATTGTAATAATATTTTTTATATAATTTAACATTAATATTATTACATAATATTACTGTTTTTACTGTCTTTTTTACCAAATACATGCAGCACCTGTGAGAATAAGAGATGCCTTCCAAAAGACTTCTTTAAAAAAAAAAATCATAATTATTCCAAACTTTCTCTTTGGTAGTGTATATATACACACTGTATATATTACATTCAAAACAATATGGTTGATACTGTAAAGATAAATATTTTATAACAGTATTATAAAAACAGTTATCTACAGTTGCTCAGTAGATAACTATGGCTGCTTATAAGGAGGAGGGATGCTTCCTCAAAAGAAATGTTAATGGAATTATTATGGAACCAGAATCATTAAGCAGGAATTCTTAAATTCCAATTCGATTGAACTCACTTGTCATTGTAGTAATAACTTCGTGATATTGCATGGATAAATGCAGGTATTAATGGGAAGCCTGGAAAACATTTGAAATAAATAACATCATTAAATGTGAAAAGAAAACAGAAAGCCAGTGCAATTTCCCTTTTTAAAAAACGTACCCCATCCTAGGAGGTAATACCACATGAGGTGCTGCTTCTCAGCAAACACTGCCACAACAATGAGTGTGTGCAGGTAGATTCCCTCACACAACATCCAGAAGTAGTTACAGCCCAGGAGATAATGGTGGATGAACACAGACACTTTACAGCTCACCTGGGAGAAAAACCAGCAACATGAAATCAATATGACCCTGTTCACCTTCTTAAAGGGGTCATCGGATGCCCATTTCCCACAAGTTGATATGATTCTTTAGGGTTTTAATGAAAAGTCTGTAACATAGTTTGGTTAAAATTTCTCAATGGTAGTGTAAAAAACACATTTTTTACCCTGTCAAAAACAGCTCTTTTCAGAGCAAGCCGTTTTGTAGCATTTTCCTTTAAAGTTGTTGTGTACACACACTGCCAACACACATTTCAGTTCAAACAACTTGTAAAAGTGCATGTAGCATCCGATGAACTCTTTAATACACATTCCTGGTCATATTTTGCGTGACAAGCTTCTCCACTATTCTTTTTGTACACTTACTGGGTTGGCTTGTGTTACTTCTTGGTTGTTTGCAACACAAGTGAAAAAGATGATGGTTATAACCGAGTTCAGCACAAAAGAGAAGAACAGATTCTTGTGTAGAGTTATCCTTTGACAACTTAAGCTCCTGAGTGGAAGAAAACAGCAAACTATATTAGATTGGGTGGAAAGGGAGGTACGTTTTTATGATATGGAGGCAAGATTTTTTCGCATTACTTACTTGAAATAGAAAAATATCCCCAGAGAAGTAAACAAAGATATCAGCGACAATCCATGACCAATCAAAGTCAAGTAATAGAGATTAAATGCTGTCTGAAAAGAAGGAAAGAAATGAAGAAGTTAGAAATACAAAACTTACCATATGAACAAAAGCAAAACTTATGTGAAGCAAAGTGTGCGAATTTTGAAGATAGAATGGACCATTGTAATCCTAAATTAGAGCTCACCCTTTTGTGATCATTGGACATATGATTACAGCCCGTGTAATTTGTCCATGTTCTGTTACTCTCTGGGTGAACGAACCAATGGCCTGAATCAGTACAAATCTTTATCGCCATTTCTGATAAAACACGATATGGATTAGTCAGGCTTTTATATAAAGTTTATGAATATGAAGTAACCTTTATTCAATGGTCAAGATTTAAAAAAATCTATCGTGGGACTCACCTGAAGTGTCAAAGTCATTATAGTAGTCTGGACAGTGCTGGGCTGAAGTGACTCCTGCTTCCAAATCGTCCCAGCACATCCATCCATCCCAGGTCCGCTTACACATAGAACCATCTGCAATACAGGTATTTGCAGTTATTAATAATATAAGGACTTGGAATCTTAAATGGGTCTTAGTATTTGATGTCTACATTTAGCAATCAGCTTCTCAGACAAGACTACAGTACAATAAAAAAGACTACAGACAATAAAGATCTTTTATCAGTAATAACAATAAATCTGCATAAATATTCCATTCATTTTCTCCATAGGGAAAATGATTTTTAACAATAACTTGCCTTAAAAACAGATATAGTGTACTGTGAGCTCCAAGGTTGTCAATGGATTATGCTTTTGTTGAAGCTGTCAGTTTGTATTATTTTAAGCTATTTTTCAAAGAATCGTGTCTAACAGCAATATTTCCTGGTGGAAAACTACATTACCCATGATACTGTAAATAAAATTCCACCAATAAGAGTCGTGGCGAACAAATCGCGCCAAAAAATCACGTAGAAAACACCCACTCCCATGAAACACCACACTCTCAACTTCTTAAATATTTGTTAATATATGCATTTTTTGCAAAATATGCATATATGTACAAATAGGCTACATATACAGTACTGTGCAAAAGCCATTGGTATTTTCACCAATGAAACAATGGTTTTAAGCTAGTTATTTCTATCTTTTACTGTAGTGTGTCAGTAGGAAATATCTTTTCATTTCTAAACATTCCTTTTGCCATTAATTGTAATAATCCAGTGAGATTTTTGTATGCACAAGTCTGACAACAGCCAGTGCTCCACAGAGATCTGATCTCACCATCATCCAGTCCATCTGGAATGACATGAATAATCAGAAAACTGTGAAGAACTGTGGCAACAGCTCCAAGATGTGTGAAAAAAAATCTTCCTACAAAGCTATCTGAAAAAGTATGCACAAGTGTACCTAGGGCAAAAGCTTGTTTTAAACGCAAAGGGTGGTCACACCAAATATTGATTTGACACTGTGTAAATGGATCATTGCAAATGGATCCTCAGTTTTGGAGGTCTTTACCAAACAGCTTTTAACAGCTTTCACACAACCCCTGTCAAGCTTTAATCGCTGTCCTTCAAATGTAACTTGTGTCCCATAGACAGCAATTAATCTTAATTCAGAGGCCAGACAGCTAATGTTGGGCTTCTGTAGATGAACAAATTCATGTTGTAGGACACACCCCACAGAATGTTTCCATTTAATCATCTGTTCACATTAGAGCCTTCCTGTAAGTTCCAGGATGATGAGACAAAACATCATGCGGTTTCGGTCCATGCCCCCTAATATTCTTAAGAGCATCCAAATAGAAACCGAGGGCAGATATTAAACCTCCCTTTTACAGTGGAATTCTGTAACTGCCATGACTTCCCACAAACTACATGTCAGGACATAGTTTATAGATATTGCTCATAGTCAAGAATCTGTGTGAAATAAGGACCTCTCACCTGTTCTGTTGTGATTAGTGTCTTTCATAATCTTCTGGTAGCATTCAAACTGGGCGGTCAAAATATTGTGACGAGTGAAGCCCATTTCAGGGGTATTCTTTTGTGCCGTACCTCCAGTGCTGTTCTCTGAGAGGACTGCCACAAAAAACTATTCAAAAATAGGAGAAAAAAGATCAACAATGACGTTAGATGATGAAACATAAACCTTAGAAAATAAAATGTTGTCTCTCCAGGATCTTTGAATTGCATAGTAATTGTGCACATGTGTAACACAGCCAAATTACTGATTGTTTGCTAAGTACTAAACTTTTCATGGGTCTGTGTTTTGTTATACTTAATTTAATGGTAATTAATGAATTATTTTACAATAAATAGCTAGCTAGCAAGTTACCCAATAAAATGATATAAACCTGTGTATAACATTTATGTAAAATTGCTTATGACAAACAAATACCTCAAAGGTTGCCGACAGAAAGAGAAAAGAGGTAATGCAGCATCCGAACATGGTTCTACTGTTTGGCTTTCGTGTCTCCAAATGATCTGAATGTTTCTGCTGAAAGCAAACAGAGTAATCTTTTTTTTTACATCCAAAGAATTGAGCGATGAACAGACACTTTGCTAGTAGGTTAATTAAGCTAAACAAAGAGTGTAGGTGAGCTAAAATGAAAACATGAAATTAGGGATTTCCCTAAAGAATTTCTAATGGTTATTTTAGTCAAGGTGACAGTAAATTCTCAGTTCCAAGAAAACAAGCCATTGGAGCCAGGTGAACTCCCAGGAGTGCAGTAACAGTGCTGATGTTAAGTTGGAAAAGAGGGCAAAATCAAAGCCTGCTTTACATGAAAGTTCAGTCCATCAGGACGCCTATAATCACCACAAAAGGCAAGAAGGCATCATTAAACATGCATTACACGGTTCACCGTGGCTGTTTTGGCTTGCTATAGATAACATCATAAATCAGTTTCAAAGCATAGAAAGATCTGTTTTAGCCACAATAAAGTTGCTTGCAAAAAAGCATTCACTATTTTTACATGCTAATGTTTTATGACATCCTGGACTACAGTTTGATTATACACAACCCCGGTTTATTCTTTTTATGGTGTTCCATGTGGAACTATCAGCGCATTCCAAAACATCTTTAACATCTGCCTTGATTCTGTTGTTATTTCCCTTTTAAATTAATACCTGTCGGTATGGCCATGGCCAAGGGGCTGAAACGTCATGTGATTCTTTTGTTCGGCCTCCAAACATTTCCTACTTGGATGGGGACCCGAAACCACATGACTAGACTCATATGAGGAAAATTATCCATTTGGATTTGTCTTTAGTCTCAAAAATGAACATGCTTCCCAGAAGTCCAGACAAAGTGAATTAGCGAACGTGTGGTTGTTTTATAACTTCCATTTGGACAGGAAATATTTCTCAATGCATAATGGCAATAATCGTGACTTTTGAAGAAATTTCTGTGTAAGACTTTTCGTCTTGCACTACTGTAATAATACCAGTATTTTGCTTCATAAATAATGATAAAGGTATTATATATAGAGTTCACATTGCTCTGTTATCTGATTTAATGGCATGAAACTGAATTACATGAGGAGGAATGAGTGCATTAGGCACATGCATGTTCTGTTTGGTAATGGGGACTAACACATAAAATATAATTTTCTTTTTTTCCATTTAACCAATTAATTTGCTCATTTCAGATATCACAGATCAGATGATGCTATATATTTAAGAGAAAAATGTGGTTAATAGGGATAGAGTAGGTAGGTATGGAAGCCACCCTCTGATATCATAAAATATATATACAGTGGGTACGGAAAGTATTTTTTTCAGTTTTTCTTTTTTAATAAATCTGCAAAGATGTCAACAATTCTGTGTTTTTCTGTCAATATGGGGTGCTGTGTGTACATTAATGAGGAAAAAAAATTAACGTAAATGATTTTAGCAAATGGCTGCAATATAACAAAGAGTGAAAAATTTAAGGGGGTCTGAATACTTTCCGTACCCACTGTATATATATTTGGGCACCCACTGAATTAAACCACAATTGCATGAATTATACATTGATTATAAATCAAAATATCAAAGCAATTGGCACCTGCAAACAAAAGATTAGCTTCCTTTCTAACTTCACTTTTTTGCCATTTTTTAAAGACATTTTGTTAGCTATTTTCCCAACAGCTACAAATCACACCCCCAGAAGTTTCACTGCAAAATGACACAAAGACTTTACAAACTATTTCTGTCTGAATTAGTAGGTCTGAGTCTATAGATTTATATAGCTCAAAAAACACTGCACAAGCCAGAACTGTTGTAGTTCCAAGCTCAATGAATGTTATGAATGTCTCTCTACAGTATCCACTGTGTCAGACTCTGTAAATAAGACATACAGAATGTGCTGTGGCGTGGGCCCCCAGCACCAGGACTGAAAACAACTCTTATACAGCACACCTCTGTGTAATATTCAGTGTTACTCTCTCCTAATATGCAGAGAAATACACTGATAGAATACATTACTGAAGAGTGTAAACATTGTGATAATTTCAGCATTGCTCGATTTGAACATCCCAGCCAGCTCAACATAGCAACATTTGTCCAAACAATGGCAGGGGTTTGGGGCCAGATCTTTGTCCAGTCAGACAGTGTTCTGGAAACCTGTTTGAAAACATTAGTCAATTGCAACTATCTGTCAATTGCACCGGCTGTAACCTTAACATTGCCGTCACCATTCAATGTGTGTCCAATTGTTTCTAGTTCAGCTAATTCAGTGGCAGTTTGCATAACATATTCACTTAAACAATGTAAATCACCATCAATGCAGAATTTATGTGTTTCGGGGTCATCAGCATTTATCTGAATACAAGAACTCAGTCCTGTAAGCTCCAAACCCTGACAGATCAACTCTCAGTCCTTCATTCCAGATAAACAGCCAGCTATTTATTGAAACAGTACATTAAATATTTGTATTGTGCAAAATTCATGCCATTTCACAGGACAGATTAATTTGTACCTACAATCTTGAAATCCATATAATTTATCAGCTGCCCATATACCACGATATCAGAGAAGCAATATTGTTTTTATACATTAAATACTTTGAGAACTAAAGTTCAGAACGAAATTTAACTTATCATGAGGGTGCCTTCTTTAAGTCAAGATCAACATACATAAGAAAAATAACGACTCTGTGAAACTATGAATTATCAGCAGAAATCTACTAAGTGCGCCCTAATGAATGACATTTCTTAATCGGCTGAACATTTTCTTGATTACTTATTTTACACTAAATCTACATTAAAAAAAACTGTGATGTGATGAAAGAAATACAAAAACAGTCCATAAAACTACTAAATAGAGGAAAAACAGCTATAAATCTGGCCATTCAGGTGTTGGTGGTGAGCATAAATCACTTAGATGTCATTCTAATAGGAATGTGAAAAAAAAGTGTTTTACTATATGATTGGATGACCCCAGCATTTGGTGGAAAAACAGAGGGTTGAAACATGATAACTTTTTGCCCTTCCTGTGAAGCTAATGGAGTGGTTTATAGATGTGACTTTCCCAGAGACCCCTCTCTCTCATACCCAAACCCTCCCACCTATTCCCTCCCTCCCTTTCTCTCCTGTCACTCTCTCTCTACTGGGCCTGGTTATAAAAAGCCACCCTCCAGATCTTAAATCAGGAAGCCTACTGACATTTAGTTTAACTCATGTCATTTTAGGAAACACCCATGGATATAACACACAATTTTTCCACTCTTCACTCATAAGGATTTATCTTAAAGTGACACAGAATAAAGTTGTATTCAGCAGTAATGATGCGTTTACTCATAGACATAACTGTCATAATTCAACTGAAATCATTCTGTCATTTTTTAAGAAATTTTTGCTTGTGTGTGTGTGTGTGTGTGTGTGTGCGCGCGCATTTCATATTAACCCAATAATAAAAAATGTAAGTCCTTATAAAATGTAATTGTGAAATGTGTAAGCAGTCAACATTTATATTTACGTAACAGTTTTACTGTATGTCAAGTCTTAACACAAGTCAAAATAATATGATTGGTCAAAAGCCTCCAAACCATTTAAATAGGTATTTCATGACTTTTCTTAAAACATGTCTTCTTTAAAACTTGTGCTCTAAGTATTTATTTATGTTTTTAATGAAGAGTTAAAGAGATTCATTATCCAGAACACATCTACAAACCTCAATGTTCAATTGAAAGACATCACTGTTAATTAGTGGTCAGCTGATAAGTTATTTATTATTATTATTATTATTATTATTTAGTGGCATCTATGGTGCCACCATACTGTAAAAATGTAGTTTTGACAAAATAATTTTGGCAGCTGTGGTTGTAAAAAATACTGAAAAACTGCAAAAACATTTATAGAACAAACTGTAAATTTACAGTATAAGACTGTAATTTACAAAAAATTCAACAATGCACACTGCTACTAAAACAGTTTTGTATCTTTAACATAAACTGACAACCACCATAATAATGCAGGTTGTAAAAAAAACAGCAATATGAAGAATCAGTTAGTTTCTCCACAAGCTGAAGTATATGCTAATATATAGAAGGCACACGGAGTCATTCACGCAAACACTAAACACCATCATGGTAACACACAACACTTAAATAATGCAATAAACATTCATTAAACAACAGAAGATGTAACATTAACCCAACATGTACATAACTGATAACAAACATGAGAAAACAATTAAGAAACATGATTACTTAAACAAAATACTTTCAAATGTGGAGTGTCACGCAGGGAATTCTGGGACTATCAGTTTACAGTTTTTACTGTAAATTATATGTTGATTTGTTATTTTTTACTTCTAAAAATTGTACAATTAACAACATTTTACTGTAAAATTACATTAAATGTCTGGTTAGATATTATACAGTTTTTCCCTGTATATAGTATGGAAACTTACTGTTACTGTAACCTATTAACAGTTTTTTTCCCCGTAGCGTCTTTACAATATTTTACAGTTAAAATTACACTAATTTTTTACAGTGCAGGACTGGCAATTATAATTCAATAGCAGCAAATAATTGCCACATGTAAATAAACTCAGATTTTACACAATATTTAAACTAATAATAGTTTAATAATAATAATAGGCAGAACGACTACTTCAGTCGGTCAGTTGGGTACAGTTACCCTACAATGCAAATAAACCTTAAAACGGCCAAATATTGGCAGCTATATTATTAGTTTATCACTACTGTTAGTATATTGTAATGTAAACTCACCATTTTATTTGTGTATAATGTTTAAACGTTATTGCAAATGTAATCATTCTGAACACTGATGAATGTACTATTTAAACATTTTAGTCAAACTGAGATCATTAACCGTCAGACTAAAAAAAGTGATTTAGTCTAAGTTGGTACATGAACCTTTCAAGTTTTAAAGGTTCTTCAATAACAAGCAAAAATAATAAATCGTCAAATTTACAGAGACTCATCACGCAAACAGCAAGTGATATAATCAACAGAATTTAATTACTTACATTGAAATAAGTGTTCTATTTCAGTTCTGAGCAATATGGCACAGCAGGATAAAGTTTGCTCAAGTGCGTAATGAGTTTGTCATTTAGAAACCATGAACGAGAAATAAGCGTCGTAAGAATAAATGTACATGTTGTCATAAATTCTCGCTCTTACCTCGTTTGCGCGGTCCTCTGTTCTCTGCTGCGGCAGTATGTAGTGTGTAGTGTGTACTGTCTGGGAGATGTGCTCGCCTCGGTGATGAGTTGTGGCCCCTGAAGCAGCAAAAGAGTGTGCAGCGGGTTTCCTGTGACATCACACAGCTCATCTGAGTGTCCCGTTACGCTGCAAACGAGCGCTCTGGTTCTGTCGCGTCGCGTCGCCAGCCTCGCTGATACCATGTAACTTTAATAAGACTGTGCCCGCTGAAAATATTAATATGTTGAATGTAAAAGAGGTCTAATTTATAAATAAAAAGATCACGTAATTATATTAAATTATAGTTCTCCAATCCTGTCTGATTTAGTTAACTTATGCTTAATTTAAACCAAGGTTGAAGAATATGAAACAAAAATATTTTATAACTTAGAATATATTATAAAATCAAAGAAAACACATAAAAGTCATGGTATATGATTAAAAAAGAAGAAGAAGAAAAACAGCACGTAAACAGTAGTTGTAATATTTGTAGCACGACTGTTTGAATCCATGGAACTAGACGTGTGATTTGTGGAAATAAACTATTATTATAGCGCCTCCTTGTGTTTTAATATCTATATTATAGGACCACTGAAAGCACGGGGCAAGGGGAGATCAACTGAATAGTCTAATGGCATAAATGTAACAAATATTTCAAAATGTGTCTATAAAACTTAAATTGTATTTGATTTAGTGCTTCCATTGGTGGTCAAACTGTCTAACACACGGGTCTTCAGCTAAAATGCTTGAGGTCCAATAATGAACCCGCCTCACCAGCTGAGGTCCGGACAATTATAGGCCTATAGAAAAACATGAATTGATGAATTGATATTTAAGCTCAAATGTAAAACTTTTTAAGACCTTTTTAAGACCTACACAAATAAAATTAACATAACTATATAAAAAAGCACGATTTAGAGATCAGATACAGGTTTCCACAAAAACAAAACGTTTTATAAAATGATAAACTTCACATTTCAGCCTTTAAACCATTTTTTTTTTAAAGAAAACAGAGTCAAAAGTATCAATTATTATATTAATTTAAACTATTATTATCAATCAATTATGATATTAGGCGTAATTTAATAACATAAATGTATTTTACTGTATTAATTGTTTACATTTTTATAATACATTATCTTCTTGTCGATCCACCAGTTCATTTACAGCTCTGCGTGTTTGCTGCGTAAAAACATGGGTTGATTTTCACATTGGTCTGAACAAACAGCATAGCTTATTGAAACTTATTGAAAATGCGAATTCATTCTCTGCCAACAGGTGGCGCTTTCAGAACGGCAGAAATAGCGGTTTCCCCGGTAAGAGCAGTACATAAAGCAGCGCAGCAGATGACTGCTATACATAGGCCTATCTATGATGACTGCAGACAGTGCTCATATTTATTCAATGAAATCATAGCCTTTTGAAGTTTAATTGTCACATTAAGCCGTGACGCATCAGTTGGCGACCCCTGCGTCTAACCCATTTGCACTTAGAACTCGGTGATAATATAGTTTACAAGTTGGGGCAAGTTGTCAAATATGTTTTAAATATTTTTATTAATTTGTTGGCCTAAATAAATATTTTGTTATGCTACTAACTCATTACTCATTTTGCTTCATTTGTTTTACCATTAAAAGTCTATTGTAGTTTCATTGTGACAGCTTACCTTATAAATTTTGTCAGTCAGCCGAAGACTCAACATGGTTGTTGTTTAGCCTATACTGGGGCTAAATGTCACAAAGGCTAGCTTTGTAACATATATAATAATATATAATATCTTCATGCCTTATAGTTGCATTTACCAGATTAGAACTCGGTGATAATATAGTTTACAAGTTGGGGCAAGTTGTCAAATATGTTTTAAATATTTTTATTAATTTGTTGGCCTAAATAAATATTTTGTTATGCTACTAACTCATTACTCATTTTGCTTCATTTGTTTTACCATTAAAAGTCTATTGTAGTTTCATTGTGACAGCTTACCTTATAAATTTTGTCAACATGCCCGCTATTCTGTTGCAAGAAGGTCTATGTATGTTCAGTAAACTTTTTTTTCTGTACAATGATGGTGGACATTTTCAGAGTGGACTTTTTTTTGTAGCCAAGACTTTGTGTCTATACAGAAACTGATAAATAAAACCTATTCTTAGTTATTCACTGTGGTAAAAAGTGTAACAACAAGCACTTCCACTTCACACTTTGTACCTGATAATACGAGGAACATGGCGTGCAGAGCTGTCAGAAAGGATAACAAGTATTCCACATGTTGCAGCCTGACTCTGCTGATCTTTAATCTGACACACTACATCATAAACAATCATCATATCCATTCACGCAGAGACACAACATTATCAAACAAAGACATTTGTCAACATGCCCGCTATTCTGTTGCAAGAAGGTCTATGTATGTTCAGTAAACTTTTTTTTCTGTACAATGATGGTGGACATTTTCAGAGTGGACTTTTTTTTGTAGCCAAGACTTTGTGTCTATACAGAAACTGATAAATAAAACCTATTCTTAGTTATTCACTGTGGTAAAAAGTGTAACAACAAGCACTTCCACTTCACACTTTGTACCTGATAATATGAGGAACATGGCGTGCAGATCTGTCAGAAAGGATAACAAGTATTCCACATGTTGCAGCCTGACTCTGCTGATCTTTAATCTGACAAACTACATCATAAACAATCATCATATCCATTCACGCAGAGACACAACATTGTCAAACAAAGACACACAGATTGGCACACACATTCCTGCATGTACACATCACCTCACAAAAAAAGGACACTTTTAGTTTCTTCAGACTATATAACTGTGGATATAATCATGCATATTTAGGATAGCCAAATAAATAGGTTTGTCAGCTTTTAAAAGGGAGGAGAACATGGTTTCGTTTTGTTGTTGACGTCAAATGGTAATTTGGTACAAATTCATCTGTCATTTGGTAGACACAAACTAAATTAGGCAGATGTAGGATTGGAACCACCATATGTCCCCTCAATATTCAGATTAGCTGGACTGACATGTAGTTTTTAATGCAGATTCCTAAGTTATTACATTTAGTCCCCTGAGTCCTGAATGGTTACATCTTTGGCCAGATGCCAACATCTGACTGTGCATTTTTCATGTTCAGCAGCCTAATGCAATATTTGGCCCAACATTTGCTCCATGTTTTAGACAGATAGGCTAAATCATACTTCTGGTGTTTATGCATTTACAAAATTGTCATGTCGTGTTCAGCCTATGTCATGTTAAGAATTATGCATATTGTTGGGCAGTCATGGTAATATTAATACATTTTAATGTTTGATTAAAAGGAGATTATTGTTTAGTTTAGTGCAATTTACAATTTTGGCACTGCGTTGTGTCTCCACTTAATGTTCAGTGTTCAATTAAAAACACAGTGTAATGTTTTCTAATAAACGTTGTTCGGTGTTGTAGTAATATTTTGCAAGAATCCCAACTTTAATGTCTCAATTACTGAGAGCCCCCATATTAATTAATAAATTAGTTATTTTAATGTGATATGTTTTTGCCTCTCCATTCTGTATCCATTTCTCTAATTCAATGTAGTCTCATAATTACACTTTTCAAGTCAAGCTTCCAGCTATTTTGTTTCCGAAGGCTTTCTACCAGGTCTATTTGAAAACCTCTTGAGTGTGTCACACTATTCTTCCAAAAGATTGTAACACATTTTAGAAATTGGAACAATTTGAATTGGACTTTGAAGCAGTAATGAGAATTCATTAATATGGCACTTATATGAGGAGATTTTCATGAGTATTTCTGGGAAAAATAGCTTTTGAATTTCATTTCTAAAATGAAAAACCTTGATGGGGTCATGAATTGAGAAATCAACTTTTACTTGAGCTTTTGATATATAAGAGGTCATCGTACTAAAAGACTATCCTGTAAGTTTCAGAACTGAAAACGTCCTTGTTACTGAAATAAAAGCTTTTATTGACACCAGGCCCAGCGAACGCCAGATTCTGGAATGTGCCTACCTTTGACGTAATAGATAGGTTAAACACCGCCTTCACAGACGAATATCAATGCCTAATTATGTAGCCCCGCCCACTGATTCGAGCAAGACATAGTAAATAACATAAGTGGCGCTAAACCGGATCGAGCAACCAAGCAATAAACATGCCGTTGAAGATTGCAAAATATTGTGCAGTGCCCGGTTGTGGAAGAACACAGTAGCAGCATAACCTTCCTTCGGATTCAAATATTATGAATGCGTGGTTGAACTTTATTTTTAATGCAGTTTCAGCTCAGGTGAGTAAAACATTGAGCGTTTGTTCGCTTCATTTCATCGCGGATTCCTTTGTAAACAAGACATGTCGACGCTGGACTTGCAGAGAGACTGAGATTAAAAAGCAATGCTGTGCCGTCTGTATTGGATCTGACAGGAATGGCGCAGCACACTTATGTGAGTAAAAGATATTTGTACTAGCCTATGTGACACTATTGCTTTGTTAGAGATCGCTTGATATGTCCTGATTATGTGTACGTGTCTAACCGAAGTCACAGAAGGCTCCAACAATGAAGGACGCAGCTTGTCAAAAAGACACACGGAAAGTTAGTTTACTATGCAAAACTATTATCCAATCATAGCAGTGGGCGTTTACTTCCAAGTCTTCAATGCGGCACACCAATAAAAACCGAGCGTTTCTCGAGCCAGCCTCAAAACCAGGGTAGAAAATAGCCTATTACTTATTCGGCACACCAATAAAAACCGAGCGTTGCGCGAGCCAGCCTCAAAACCAGGGTAGAAAATAGCCTATTACTTATTGATTTTGATGTCTTTGAATGTAAAACCCACGCGAATGTCATAAGTGGACCTCAGACAACAGTATAAAATAATTTAAAAAAAAGCCAGTTCATGACCCCTTTAACTAAAAGAGGAAGGAGAAATAGATCCTTTCTCTTGATTTTTGTTTTTTTTTATTATTGTGTTCAGGGAGTGAGACTGAGGATAGCTGTGTCAATCATAAAGTGAATCATCTTTCTTTAAAAGAGACAAAACTCTTTCCTGTGTCAGAAGAGAATGGAACAGAATCACAGGCAGGAAACATCATGCCTCAAAATATTTCTGTTCCACTAAGACATGACAATCAAAAAACCTCAAATTAAAGCTTTAAATAGGTCCAATTTGATGTTTTTGAATGTAAAATCTACACAGACGTCATAAGTGGACCTCAGTCAACAGTATAAGATAATAAAAAAAGCCAGTTCATCACCCCTTTAACTAAAAGAGGAAGGAGAAATAGATCCTTTCTCTTGATTTTTGGGGGTTTTTATTATTGTGTTCAGGGAGTGAGACTGAGGATAGCTGTGTCAATCATAAAGTGAATCATCTTTCTTTAAAAGAGACAAAACTCTTTCCTGTGTCAGAAGAGAATGGAACAGAATCACAGGCAGGAAACATCACGCCTCAAAATATTTCTGTTCCACTAAGACATGACAATCAAAAAACCTCAAACTAAAGCTTTAAATAGGTCCAAAATCCTTTCCTTGTAAAATGTTTATCCCTAGAGTCCCGGCTGATCAGAACAGAGTTTGTCACTGTTTAATAATCAATGCAAAAATTTAATTGAAATTAACTACCATTAAACTACCATTCACCTTTCCCTCCAAGTCCATCCTCATTACAGTCGATTAAAAAAAAAGCAGATGACCTTAATTGCTTTGTTGTAGCTGGCCGCTCATTTGAAAGCAAGTCCATGCAGAACACATTTTGAATAATAAGTAGGAGAACACTTACTGACCCAGCAATATATAGCAAAAATCTAAAGGTAATAACACAAATTGGAACTCCGAATGACTCACAAAACCTTTTCATTTCAGTTTTAAACTAAACTAAAAATTAGGAAATAGAGTCACAACATACAGAACTGTTTGATTCAAGCACAAGTCTGTTGCTTCCTCAGGCCTTGTGTGTGTGTGTGTTTTCGTATTGTGTTTGTGCATGTTGGCGCCTGAAGTAACATAGGCCACCTCTCACCATATGCCATTTTCCCCATCGCTTGTTGATGCTCCATCGCTGTCTTAACCACGAGACACGCAGCAGCTGTTGTCAGTCTCTCACGGACGGAATCAATAAAGCATATCAAGCCTCCACAAACACAGAATCAACACTGCCGATCTATCAAACAGCGGAGAGTCGTTTTAATGATTTCCAGAATGTGATGAGAAAGAGCTGTGATTTAGATGGTATAAAAGGATTGCGGTATAGGAGAGGTCTATAATACAGGGAACTGATTTATTAAATGTGCCATGGATTTCATCACACACGGAATGAAACCTGATTCACAAACACTTTAGTAATGGTGTCTTGAGAATTTGATGCTACGTCCTAAATCGGCAAGTAGCCGAATAATCAGCGCTCTTGACCTGGAACATGTAAATAAAACATTAAAATAATGTTTAGTAAAATATAAAATGATTATTGTCCTCAAATCTGTTTGGACATGTTATGTTTAGCTTGTGAACTTTTCCACTGGCTAGACCAGCACCAAAACAGCACTAACCAGCATAAAGTAGCCTGAAAGTTCAGCAGGGTGATGCCTGAGCTTGGGGGGGGGGAAATATTTGCCTCAAAAAACGTGGACTCTTATTTGCCTTTGAAAAGCCCAGGATCATTGCCCTGCCTTAGCTTCTTATGTCAGGTGCTGATGTCTGTTGAAAGAATCTCTGCATGGAAATCAGTGCAACAAGAGCCATGAGGGACCATGACAATAAAACCTCCGGAGACCATAAACTGTCAGAAGTCCAGGGATGCTGGGTATTTTTATCCACTTCTCCCGGTTCCATGAATAATGGAATGTAGTAAAGTGAACTTTTATATCATGTTCCAGAAGGAAGGCCAGTTCTTAGGTCATAACCATCCACAGCAACAAGGTAAGCACTCTCCACATGGAGCTCTGTTGATTATTATAATGAGAAAACATGGGGCATCCATAATCAGGTGATTGGTTGCTGTCTGTTGCACTCCTCATGTTTGCTTTATTACCACAATTAATTATTCATGAAGATGCATAGTCATGTCTCATATTTAATTACTGCACTCCATATCATATGTGTCTAAACAGCATCTGTTATCAGGGTGCATCAGTAACATGTTTAAAAATCATGGCGGTGTGTAATGAGCATTAGTGGAAATGATTTAGTAATTAAGATAATCACTGCGCACAATTAACTGACTGCTCATGTTTGTTAGTTTTGTTTGTTTGCTTTATGTTGCCTGCCATGAATGGAATCAACACCAGGGCTGATAAAATAAGCATACTCTTCAACTTCAACTGGGTTGTCAGGGTTTTTCAGGCCAGCGGCTGTATTGTTCTATAGTGCTGACAGCAAGCATTGCCTGTAGTTAATGAAGCTATGAATATTCATATTGTGGAGTTAATGAGGTAAAATGGGATTTGGGTGTCTGAACGCATGAACAGAACAGATCTGTTTAACAGACAAACATGAAGAGATATACATGTAGACCGTTCAAAAACACAGGCCTTTGTTACACTGTCAAAAGGGAAGGCCTCCAAAACCTCAAATGCAGTGTGACTACGCTCTCATCTAGTTATAGAACTCAAATTCTGTTTGAAGATTTGTTTTTGAAACTGGGTTAAAAACAATACAAAAAGAGAATAAACATGACATGACAGAAGAAAATTAGGACATCGCTGCACAAATTTTATGTGGATTTGGACCACCTCAGTTGTTCACAGGGCTTTTTTTGAGTGTGGCCTACTCTAGGGTTTTGTGTTGAATCAGGGGAAATGGGATCATTTTATTTTGAAATTCTAAACACTTTGCTGAGACTTCACTAAAAAGATACTTCAAATTTAAATTTTTGTGCTCTGAAAGCAAGGAGGTCTATAATAACATGAAAAAAAGGCTTTTCATGCATCTCAATGGCAGTTGCTTGGCTGGGGCAGGTTTGTGGTTCAAAATCTGGGTCACTGACAAATATGAATGTCTATAATGCCAATATCAGGAATTATTCATTTATAAATATCATTAAGTGTTGGGGGCGTCACGCTACATGACACTGTACAACCTGAACTACCCATGTCTTGTCATAAAAAGGTAAAATTATCTATGATATCATTTCTTGTTTTATGTTTTTACATTTACATTTATGCATTTAGCAGACGCTTTTAGCCAGAGTGACTTACAAAAGAGGAACAATCATTGTACAATAGTAGGCTACACAATGCCAGATTTATTAGGCCACATTTACATTTCAGGTATTCATGCCCAATTGCGAATTGTTGACTATATCCGTTGTTGTTGTATTTTTATTTTTTATTTTTTTGACGACCAGCTTGCATTTCCTTTTAAAAGTGACCTATATCCAGAGGCGGACAGTAACTAAGTACATTTACTTGAGTATTGTACTTAAGTACACTTTTTGAGTATCTGTACTTTACTTGAGTATTATTTTTTCTGGGAACTTATGACTTTAACTTCACTACATTTGAAAGACAAATATTGTACTTTTCACTCCACTACATTTCTATCAAGGTCCTCGAAGTAGAAAGTCGTAACTATGTAGCAGCTTTGAAAGTCAGTGGGCGATTTTTTTTCTTCTCTAAAACGTGACTTTCTTTTTTTTTTCTGACAGTTTATCAGTAATCACTCTTGTAGGGCTACATGAAGAGATTTCCCAGCATTTTTTGAACACTGACCAGTTGCAAATGTGAACTGTATTGTAAGTTGCTTCAGAGGTATTGCAAGTATTACGTACAACAATAAAAAATATGTGCATTGACATAAAAAAGGAAATTTACTTTTGGTACTTAAGTACTTTTAAAAGCAAGTACTTCTGTACTTTTACTTAAGTAAAAATCTGTCTTTACAACTTTTACTTGTAATGGAGTAATATTTGACCAGCAGTATCTGTACTTTCACTCAAGTAATGGAGTTGAGTACTTTGTCCGCCTCTGCCTATATCCGATATCTGCATTTACACTATACTGTACACTTGGCAAAACAACCCAAGGAAGACATACTGACCCGGAAACAGGGTTGCCAGGTGTGCAGAACAAAACCAGCCAAATTGCTAATCAAAACAGCCCAAAAAGAGCCCAATCACATTTTTTCCATGGTTTTCCCCTCTGTCAGAGGTACTCTCCATTAAAATCGCATCGTAAGAGTACGACCTGCACTGAGGGGAATATCCGATTTACTTTCATGGCAGACGCAAATGCACGTATCTGAGTCATATCAGATTTTTTTCCAAATATAAAAGAGGCTTGAAACCTATTGGGGAATATCAGAATCCATGTGCTTCTTTCCTGCTTACACATGGGTCATATCTGATCTATGCCACATGGGAGGAAAAAAACGGAATTGGGTCATTTGAACCATGTAATGTAAATGTGGCCTTAGACAACTTGATTAGGAAACCAGCTAGGGAAGATATGAAATGCAGAGGAAAATTTTATGTGTGTGTGTATGTGTATGTTTGTACGCACTGGTTTAAGAGTGCTTGCGGAAGGGGTGTGTCTGTTATGGCCTTAGCAGGTCAGTTGGACCATCATTTCACCATTAGTGAGGAACAGAGAGGGTGAAAGTTCTGGAGAGTGACCTTTTGCCTCATTGTGAGGGAACAACAAGGCGTTGTTCATTCAGTGACCTGAGCTGGATGGAGCATACATTTGTAGTAGTGAGTTGAGGTAGGGGGGAGCTTTTTCAGTGGTAGTCCTGAAAGTCAGTGTCAAAACTTTAAATTTGATTCCAGCCACAACTGGGAGCCAGTGGAGTGAGATCAGGAGGGGTGTGACGTGTGTTCTCTTTGGCTGATTGAAGACTATACGTGCTGCCACGTTCTGGATCATCTGCAAATCTTAGTCGGGGTGATCAGAAGGCCTGCCAGTAGAGCATTGCAGTAGTTCAGTCTTGAAATTAGAATTGCTTGGATGAGTAATGTGGGTTTTTCTTAATATCGTAGGGCGCAATCCTGCATGACCAGACCTTTGTTGAGATGTGGATGGATAAGCTCAGCTGGTTGTCAAACACTACACCCAGGTTCCTTATTCCTGAATGTTTATTCCTGAATATTAAATATATTTACAAAACAATAACAAAAATGCCTTCCATTACTATTGTTTTAAGACAACAACAACAAAATAATTCAATAAAAAAATCCTGAAATATATAAAAAAGTGAAAAAAAAAATAATAATAAAAATAACCTAAAATAATTTTTAAAAAATCTACCATGTTCACAGAATGAACATTTCATGTGATTTAATGTGTTTTTAAAACTGCTCTCTGTAAAATAAATACAATACAACTACAAATAATCAGGATTAAATTACATTTTATCAGTACAGGTATATATGTTTCCATGGTAACCATCTTTTTGACTTTTGATCATTATAGTGCCATGTTCTACCAGCTGAGCTACAGAAATGCTGCCAGTGACACTGTAAATTAAGAATTATTATTATTATTAAGAAATTTTCTTTATTTAAGATCAAGCAATACATTCTCTTAAACTCTTTATTACCTTTTTTACTCCTTTTTTTATTTATTTAATTAGATATTTCGTTCTTCTTTTTTAATTAAACTACACGGCAAAGATGCTGATTAAAATCTAGAAGTTTTTGTGCATGTTCTGCCCTAAAGATTTTTCTGCTCAGTCACTCCAAATAGTTACTGCTCAACTGTAGATTCATACATAAACATAAATAAAATAGTAGAAAAAGATAAATGTCAAGTTTTATAAGAGTAAGAGCAGTCATGAGTGAGGTTTAGTGCATACCTTATGAAGGTACATTTGGTGTGAGTCTGTGTTAACATAACCAGTGAGTCAGTTGTTCTGGCAGGATTTTTGAGGTTATCCCATAACTGAGGCACAGGGATGCAGATGTCTCATGAGTTGAAAAGGACATGTTTTGTACAGAGAGAGTGAGAAGCCACACATAGTCGATCTGAGAAGCTGTATTGAGGTTTATGGTTTGATTACAGCTTGTTTGTAACAGCAGCTGAAGCAATTAAATTGTAAAGCTAAAACTGTATCTAGAATTAGATTTTTGATGTCTGGTGGTCATAGATAATTGGTACTAAAAAACACAGCAGACCATGTCCAACACAACCTGCAGTGGATATTCTCTGTTATATGTATTGCATAAGCATAATACAGTATAAACTATTGCTTCTTTTTCATGAGGGCGTCATTTTAAATGACCCTTTTTTTTGAGAAATGATGGATTGTTTTGTTGTAGATTTCACATCAGACAATCAGAAAACACCTTTGTGTTCTTCCAATGTGGTTGAAGAATGAAGACAACAGCTGTAAAACTTGTCTTTCCTCACATATTTGTCAACCTTAACAAAACTGTAATTTATACAGCAAATTATCGGCAGTATAATTTAAAGTTGTGCTATAGATGTGTGGTGGCACTCAGCTGGGTTAGGACTCATGGGTCAAGAGCTTTCCAAGAATCCTTTAATGACGCACACATACTAGGCTGCTATTGATTTCCATCAAAGAGCTCAAAATTAATAAATAATAATAATAATAATTCCTTACATTTATATAGCACTTTTCTTTACATAGAAGCGGGGGGGGGATCTCCTGAACCACCACTAGTGGTTGTGAGAGAGATATCCTCTCAGGTACCCACTTTCTTTGATATTCCTGCAATGCTTTGTTCTATAAATAAACACTTTTTTTAAGTGCATGTTTTCAGTTTATGTAGGCTGCAAATGATGTACATTGGGAATTTGAGTTTGGGTCTATCCTTCTTTTCCTGTTACTGAATATTCTTCAAACGTACAATGTTTTTAGACAGAATATTTTGGTTCTGGATGCTATTTGTTGGGTTAGGTCCTGTGGGACAGGCTTGAGCTGGTTGCCAGTCCGAGAACCAATGCCATATTCACTGCACAAGTCCTAAACGTTAGAAATGCCATTCATTTCTCACTCTGTTTGAGTACAAGTCCATGTGCAAAGACCAGAGAAGCATTCACAGCTCAAGAGGAATCTTGATGAACATATAATAAAGCTTAGCGATTGCAATTGGATACACATCGTCCCTGTCTTTGAGTCGCTATCATGATGGCAGCAGCACAGCGGTGTAAAGGATGCAATTAAGGAGCGGTTATTCATAATGCATATTGTGGTTTCAAGGGTATGGTAATGAATGTCAAAAGTTTAACACTACAAGCTTTCACAGAGTGGATGTGAACTTGTTCAAACAAAGAGTCTTTGATGGTTCACTCAGACTTTAAATATAAACGGTTGCATTTTATAAAGTCTTGCAGTTCTACCAATTATGCTTGTGCTGCAGACAATAGAGAACCTGCTCTTAGACAATAGGTTATTCAGGGCCGGATCACTGCGTTTACATTTGGTTTTAGGGAGTTTGGTTAATAGCAATGAATACTTTACTCTCTGAATCACTTTCTGCTGTTTTACTCTGAAGCAAAATATAAAGGGATTCTAATTACAAAAAACAGTTATAGGTGAAGTGCTTGAATTAAGTGTTTGCTTTTGGAAGATATGTGTGATGTTTTGCATGTTGTGTGTGTTTTGTGGTTTTTTGTGTAGAGTTTTGAGGAATGGAGCCATAGTTTCAAAAACTGTGTAAACATTTAAAAAACTGTAAATACTACTATTATAAAGTAGTATTTATTGAATAATAATATTTAATAAACAACAACAGCCAACATAAAAGTTGCTAGGCAATTCAGTCAAAAGTACAAAGGCAGCGCTCTGATATACAGCATTAAAGTTATATAAAAAAGAATGTTATGAGATTTTGCCCTCAGCCAAAACTATTTGCTCTGGAACAAATAATAGTTTAATGAGACCAAAGACTGCCTGTTATATTTACCCAAAACAAATTATATCTCATGTTTCTCATGTTTAACCTCTATAGAGACAGTCTCAGTCTCAGACGTCACGCCCACAGACCGTTGGCTGAACGTCTGATGCATATGGCACACAAAATGTGTGTCGCGTTCTTTAACGTTCCACCTGGCTTAATATAATTTAAACGGATGACTTATAAAAAAATTCACCCCCCTCACAGTTGTCATGAAGGGCAAAATTAGCTATATAAACCAAAATAATTTTTTGAACCAGGCTGTAAACATGTTTTTTTCTGCTGTAAAGTTGGGCATTTTAACGGAGGGAGTCTATGGGATTGACTCCCTTTTGCAGCCAGCCTCTAGCGGCCAGTTGATGAATTACAGTTTAAGTCACTTCCTTGTTGGCATCACGAGAGAGAGCGGGAGGTTGCCGCTTGGTTTCAACCTAGATTTTTTTTTTTATCCTTTTCTTTATCATGGGCACATTGTTTCAACTAAAAGTAAGCTATTTGTAGCTTGATACCCCAACCAAAGGCAGACGGATAGTGTTTGGGAAACCTGTTTGAAAACAGTAATTTTTCCTGCAATTATGTTTGGTGATGCTTGTGACACTAAAAAAAGCAGACTTCACCTTACCGTAACCAGTACAGGGCAACTGCATGATCCTTTCTCGGGGAGATGGAGAGGGTTATTGGTGAAGTGGATGCAGAAGCACTTGAGTAGCAAATTGTTCAATTAAGAGGGCTTGCTGTCGTGTCAGGACTTTGAACCAGCAACCCAAATAGCAATTGGCAGAAATCTATTCCTGACTGAAACATCACATCATAGGCAGAATCAGAGGAACATTTGTAGGAAACCAAGTGGGACTTATCAAGCGTATGCTGGAAAGATGAATTCAAAGCCAACTGTGCCTGCTTGCACTCCCTACTTCGTCTACAAACTCCACAATCAATGAAAAGCACCCACATGCATACACAGAAGCAATTTTACCCTCTCATGGTCACATCCAAGGAGGACACCATGCAAGGAGGTGTTATTGCTAAGCAATGATCTGCCACATGTTGAGTTACGTAAACCTATTGGACACAGTATGCGAGAAATGGCTCATCAGTAAATCTTTCTGGATGATTCTTCAGAGACTGGTTCTAGTACATTAATGCATAGACATCCACCACAGTAGCACATGTAAAGCTGACAGCAGGAAATTGCAAAGTTAATATCAGCAAAGGTGTGCAATAAGTGCAAAAGAGACATTTAAATGCTCCTATATCTTTCAAACATTTTAAAATTGAAGAGTATACAGAAGAAATGTCCATACACTTTTTTATTTAACATTCTTGTGCCCTGCATTGTAGTAATAGAAAAGCAATATATTTGCCATGTTGGAAAGGGAATTTCATGGGCATAAATCTTTCATACTGGTCATGAAATGGAATTTCATTTTTTTTGGTCAGCTGGTACAAAATAGCTGTTTAGGTAAATCACTAGTGCCCATATAGAAGTATAGAAAATTGGTCACGCAAGCACGACAGGTGTATAGGTACATTCTGTATTTATTAGTGTTCTTCTGCTGAAGTCAGGGCAGTCCATTGAACCATTTGTGGAAAAGTTATGGAAACTTGCACAATTGACGGTAAGTGTAAATATATCTTATAGTGCCACCAACAGCTCAATTTTGCACTTATGTTTATGCTAAAACTTTATGAACTTCTTTCCTCTGACTTCTAGATGGTTCATCCAATCCTCAGCAAGTCATGGCTCAGATCATTGTTAGACTATGCTGGCAAAATTTTATGAAGTTAATAACAAAATCGACAGTGAGTAAGCTGAAGTGGACATAAGGCTGTATTTCCATAATGCTTCGTCATATTGAGACAAAACTTCTGGTACATTTCATCACAAGCATTAGAAGACTGGAGACCTTCAGTGCAGCGAATCCATACAGCCATTGGTTTATTGTTATGAAAATTGATATTTTTCATCACCACCATACCCTGAAGCAGCTTGAGACATTTGGAGATTATCTAGTGGACAAAACATGTTAATATATGCTTCGTTTGATATAGTTGGCATATCAAACTTGCCATGGATTGCCCTGTGACAAATTCACAATTTAGATTTATTGCGTAAACTGCCAATTGCTTCTAGGCTGTTCGTCCAATTGGAACGAAACCACTGAAAAAAATAACCTGGGTGGTCGACTTCTTCAGTAATGAAGGGAAAATGTCTACATTTTGGTTCTAAGTGCCAAAGGAACATACAGTAGGAGAAAGCACAGGGTTTTGCTGTCTTTATGTAAATGGAAGCAGATATTTTCACCATTTGTAACATATACTGTATCTAATAGATCAATTTGAGGACACAAAAGTAGTGGGGCTTGGCAACCTGCTGGTGCTATACCAAGGAAAAACATGAAATTGTCTCTAACTCTGGATTCCAATTCACTTCAAAATTGGCATGCAGTGCCTTGTCTGTTATTTGCCATTAATATACATGAAGACAGTTGTGTTTCTTGAGAAACATGACCACCATTGGCTGATCACAGTTTAGCAGTTATTAGAAAAAGTTAACAAAGGCCAGTCAGAACAAAATGTGGTGGATGTATTTGACTCTTGGGCTGAAAAAAAAAAAAGCTCAGCAACCAGATGACGCTGTCATTTTTCATACACACAGAGTAAATGGTTTTATATAATCTTTTATATAAAATTTTTCGCAGAAACTCAAGGATCTGAGGCTGTAACACTGCAACTCTTTGACGTCTTGAAGATGAAACTTCATATAAAGCCTACCATTATAATCATCCAATAATGGTAGGCATATCACATATAAATTTCATCACCAGAATGATATGTTCAACCATTTTTGCTATTAGTGTGCTTGGCCCTGTGATAGCTGCTTGCAGCTATGTTATTAAAATATTTTGTTAAAATATTTTTGAGAATGGAATTATGTAGCTTTGTTTTAATATTTGCATATTTCAGACAAACAGCACAGGTGATTGTCACTCAGAGCATCATACATCTGATGAGATGAGACGATGAGATGACCTGTCATAAAAACATTGAAAAAAAAATTTTCCCTTCACATTTTCATCTGGGTGATTTTATGTTTAGGAATATTTCACATATGAATCACATCATGGACTTTAGGTGTAAAAAATATTTTAAGTATCCTATTAAGATAAACTTGTTTATGGAAGTCAATGTCTGTCTCAAAAATGACTATTTATTTATTCGCATTTCTCATAATCACTATTCATCTTTATACTTTCATTTCTTGTAATGTTGACTATTTCTCATAAATTTCACTGCTCATAATTGCTACTTTTTTACAGTGTGACTATCTCACAATGTAACTTTATCTCACAGTTACCTATTTCGTTTTTTACACTGAGGCAGAAATGGACTAGTTCTAGTTCGTGAAATTCTCATATCACGTATATCAGTGAGGGTCGGAAAATTAGTCTTACAATCAGTTTTAATCCATGAATGTTGGGGTTACTTTTAATTATCGGCCAACTGTTGAGTAACCTAATTTTTTTATTCACCAACGCCACTTTTTACTCTCATTTGTTGTGTGGTGAATGATCATTTTGGACTGTGTTTGGAGGTTTTCATAAGTAGCAGGCTATTCCTGTAACTACAAGAAATCAATCCCACCTGAAACATAAAACAGGTGAAATTGTGGACCAGTGACTCAGGCCTCCTGCTGTTCAGTTTGGATGTTGAATGATGTAGGTTTTTGGTTGTTAAACGGCTGGTGGCTGCGACAGTGCAATGCAATCATATGGTTTATTGTTCGCTTGTGGGTCTGAGAGAGGAGTAGGGCAGGAGGATAAATTCACATCACTCAGCTTTCTGCTTCACTGAACTCCCATCTGTTATCACCACAGGGTAAGAAGATGGCAAAACAGACATTTCTTGAGATAGTGGCACAGAAAAGAGAGAGAAACTGAAGAGCCTGGTTGAGATGATTGAGTGCAAGCCATAACTCTCTCTGCCATAATAATCGCTAAAGTATGTCTGAGTGGCATCTTTGCATTGATTTATTTTCTTGCAAAAGTTTTGGTATAAGATTATGAGTGTCGTTGCTGTTTTATCTCTTAGTGTCTGGCAAGCTTTCAGACCAGGACCAACAAATGTCAGAACAGTTTCTATCTGCAGGTGACCTTTCATAACCACTTCAACAGCCATTAAAGCCATTACATTTCATACAATTGTTACATGGCATAACACATATTGTATTACATACTGCCTGTTTTGCATAAAAATGATCATTGTGACTTTGTATCTCACAATTTAGGCTTTTCCCCTCACAATTCTGAAAAAAATGTCAGAATACTGTTTACTGTAAACTTAAATTTATAACAAAAAAGCAGATAAATGTGGGGAAATTATATCAGAATTTAAGATAAATAGCGCAAAAAAAAGAAAGAAAAAAGATTACTGAACTAAAGATGTTAAAGCAAGAAGTGCTAAAATCATCCCCATTGCCTGTTTTTGCTCTTTAACTGCACTTTCTGTCTATTTCTTCACTCTCTGGAGCCTGCAGATAGTACATCTCATTGCCTGCAATTTGTAATGACTAGAGCTCACAGTGCGTGTGAATATGCGCTGCATCTGCTGCCTACTTATACTCACGCTGTGATCAGCAGCAGCTGGATGCAATAATCGCATGCCAATGTGCATTGGCTCGTTTAGTTTACACTCGAAGTGGATTGGTCTCTCTAAGCGAGATCCCAATTCGTCGGTCATCCGACGTGACGTCGAGAGTGACCGACTGAAAGGGAACCCAAGAGCAGCATTATGAGAACAAAACAGACAAAAGTCATAAAATAAATGACAATCCCAAAACTGAGAAAACTAGAACTCCCAATTGAGCTGTGCTGAGTTACAAGTTACATTCAACACTTGACAAGAGACACATGAGGGGTATTTATATGAAATGACTAAACATGGAACCTGGAAACAATCAGGGAGGAATCATAAACATAAATATGAGAAGACAATACAACTAAACTTCAAAACAAAGGTCCTGATGTAAACAGAAAAAGATACATGAAAACATCAAACATTATTACACAATAGTTGCTGACTGTTGTATTGTTGTGGATTTGATAATAAATGTTGATTTGACTAATGAAGCATGAAACACCACTTTTATATATGTTATGTGTATTTCAGTCTTTGTGTGTGTGTGTGAAAGACTGAGAGAGAGAGAGAGAGAGAGAGAGAGAGAGAGAGAGAGAAGACACATTTCACACAGTACACAGGATGTAAATTTGATTTAAAATGAATGAAAGAGTATTCTGTTGAGCTTCAGAAAATCTTTAATATAATCTTAATCTGTGACTCCTATAATGCTTAGTGGATAACTTTTCTGATGACACACACGTTTTCACATCCTATGCACGCACGCGGCCACACACACATACCAGTAGTTCAGTACAGTAAAACACAAACTTTTATTTGATACTGCCCCAATAAAAGCAAACAGTGCAGATTAAACCATAACTCAGTTTACATAGTTGTAAACTGTGACATGATATGGGTTTAACAGACAAAAATGTGTTTGTAGAGCAGGTAAATCTTATTCAAAAATGAATCCAGATCACCAGTACTAGGTACTAGGAAGAGATTAAATTTCTTAAAACCTATAATCCATTCGATTCACTCAGCACAGAAGCATTATCAGACATTTATAATGAGTTGGGTGTTTTTCAAAACTCATTTAAACGAACTGCACTGGCTAATGATAATGAAATGCTCTAGTAGAGCAGGAGAGAAATGTAGGTGTAATTATTTATGTGTTTTTCGCTTCCTGCTTTCGAAGCATACATTAAGATAAGGGGGAATTAAATGTCAATATTTGAAGTAGGCATTAAATTTAAGCACTTGAGTTAAATTAAAGCTAAAATTGTTATCCCACAACTAGGATGCGACGTCCAAGGGATGATGCTTTTAAGCGTTTTGTTTATGATGATGGAATAAATTGGGACAGATAACTCCACACAAACACACGTCAAAGGATCAAACCCCAAATACAAACTAATTCATATGCAAAACAGCTTGCGCTGTGAGTTGAACTTCTTATTTTCCATGTTTCATTCTTTCTTTTGAAAGGGTAACCCTGCCGAGAATAGGTTTCGCTCAGCTATTTATAGAAGACTATGATGAAAACGCTCAGGGCAAAAAATATTTTCTTCTATGTTCCACTAATACTGCTCTGATTACACTAACCGCTGTTTGACGAGAGACGTGATTGTGATCTGCCTTCCTGTGTGGCCCTATAAAGACCAGAGGCTTTGGTGTTTTATCACCCCCTGTCTCGTATCATTTCCCTGAAGCTCCACTCCCACTGCCAGAGACAGATACACGAAGGAAACAGGAAGACGAGTGAAGAAACCAGGACTGCAGCTAATGATCTTCCACAGAGTTTAAATGGCATCATTAGCAATGCAATGTGATGCAATTTTCTGACACCCTGCTGCCCGATTCCTCTGTGGAGAACAAATCGATTTTAACCTGACAGACAGACTGAGGCTTTTTGTACTGCACTAAGAGTTAGATCCATAACAACTCAAGAAATAGACTGGAGTCGAGGTGTAATGTGTGCTGGCTGGATTCAACCAAGCTGCAATGGTGAAGTCAGCTATTCGATGCAGTTATCATTCCAGCTGCCGCAGAGAGACAACTTCAACTTCACAAAACAGTTGGAAGTGCTGTTGCATTCAGTGATACATATTAAAAATTACTCCGCCAAAAATTAAATAACATTCTGTCAAACTGATGAATATAGCCAAGGAATGAGTGTTAGCTCACAAGTTTATAATAATTTCTAATTTAAATGATTAAATATACTATAATTTTACTCGAGCGCAAAATGAATTGCTGTGGACTGTAGGCCAGTGCTAAAATAATAAAACAATATATTGACTTCTAAAGACGCCTTTTCTTTGCAAAAATAATGTATTTGGATTATCCCCATTGAGTATATTAATAATATGATTAATTGATCTGTATTTATTAGTAATTATAGTTTACAGCAACATTAGGCATTATAAGTATTTTATTATTATTATTATTTACTCTTATTTTTATTAATAGTAGCATTATTTATGCATTTAAAGTTTAATTTATTGGTACACCCGATATAAAATAATCAAAAGTAAAAAAAAAAGTAAGACTATTTCCCATCAAATATACTCAAAATACAATTATGAATATGAGTATTATGAGTGTGGTAAATAATAAGAAGAAGAAGTAGAAGAAGAAGAAGTAGACAACGAACTGTATATCAGTCAACAAAGCTCTACACAAAATATCACAACCTATAAAGTGATTCTGAGGAAAATACATTTATAATGCTCTCTCAGATAAGAAGTATTAAATGAATAAAATGTCCATTATGAGTCATGCATTTATATAGAGATCTGTTGTCTCTCTTTGTTGTAATGATTATCAGTCTGATGTGTTTTTAAATGACAAGCTGAGGCAGAACAATGAGACAGAATCCTATTAGCAGACTGTTTTAATGGACTTCTTGTTTATGAGGCGTCTGATGCAAATGATGAGAAGCTGTTAAATGAGGTTGCTCTAGGCGGATCTTTAGCAGGATCAGACAGGAGAGAGTCTCATTATAAGACATTCTGTCTGATTTACGGCTGTCTGCCCATCGGCTAACACCAGCTCACCCCGTGCATGGCTGATTTTTTACATCTGTGTTATATATGTCTGCCCATGTGAATTTATATACAAGCGTGACTGCTCATATGCACAAGTGCTGCTTGATTGGGTGCTCTTTTTGGACACTGTGTGAGGCCATTACAGACATGAGGATGTGATTATAATCATAGAGTCTGTTTTAAATGTCGATATGATGCATTCAGGGCTGCCCAACTTTGGCATGCATGAAAACAAAACTATCAGCTTTGGGGGTTTTTTGCCGTTAATACCGGACAAAATGCTGAAAGTATGCACATAGTTACACGAGGGACCACTTCTGCTTTTTCTTGATTGTTTGGTTACTTAAGCCATGTGACAAATAATTGATTCACTTGACAATGCGTCTGGGAGTGTGGTTTAGCATGAGGGAAAGCAAAGCACAATTACCTATACTTATATTTATTTGATAAAACATTTTTACACTTAAAAATACTGAGTACATTTTAAAACTGTAAATCAATAAAATATACCTTGTATATTGAAGAATTTTTGTAAAAAAAAAAAATTATAATTAAGTAGATCTGAATAACTCTATTTTGGTATCATGACAAATAAAATTGAGTAGAAACATAGAGTATTTAGCTAAAACCGAAAAAATATGCTCATGGGAAATGTGAACTTAATTCATATGAATCCACTAAAAACAGCAACTAATGATTACCTAGCAATAGTGCACATACACATGCTAACATAATTAACATAAAGACTACAGCTGCCTGCACACACATGCAGATATTGCTTGTAATATAAGCAACATGCAGCTTTTACAGTCTCATTATCTCTTGGTCTGTCCTCTACCGAAACACAGCCCCTACTCTTCACCACAATGGTAACCACCTAAATTCCAACATAACAGAACAATAAACACTAACAGATATTTTACTATATTAATTTTGTGCAAAAACACACAAAATAACACATAATTTCATCATTTTCTCTTAGTCTGTATGAAAGCATGCTCTGATTTCACTCCCTTTGTGCACAACTGTTAATTGAGTCCAATTCACCCAATTTCTTAATTTGTTATTAAAGGTGAAGACTATGAAATGGGTAATAATTGTAGCTTTTGAAATTGATCAGAATCATTTCTCCATTATCAAATATTTTGATATTTTAAAATAGTCAATATTTAAAAATATTTTGACAAAAAAAAAGTATATCTTAAATATATCATTTTTCAAATACTTTTTTGTTAAATAAACAAACTAACAAACAAATAAATAGATAGATAAATAAATTAAAAAAAATTTAAAAAATGAAAAAATAAAAACTTTGGCAATTAACAGCATAGTATGAGCACACAGTGGGTGCGCTGTGTGGTTACACTTTTAGCTCACTGTGACACACACATTGTGACCACACCATGAGAATCATGTGAGCTCATGGTGACATCATTGTGAGATCAAATTGTTGACTGGGTAGCTATTTGTTAATGTGATATTTACAAAGCCACAGAATTATTTTATTTTATTTTATTATTTATTTATTTGTTTCTTTGAGAGAGATTTTGAGTCTTGCCACATTTCAATTCACACCTGTGAGGTGGATGGATTATCTCGGCATGAAGAAGTGCTCACTAACACAGATTTAGACAGATTTGTGAACAATATTTGAGAGAAATAGGCCTTTTGTGTACATAGAAAAAGTCTTAGATCTTTGAGTTCAGCTCATGAAAAATGGGGGGCAAAAACAAAAGTGTTGCGTTTATAATTTTGTTCAGTGTAATTAATGAATAATGATTTCTTTAAACAGGAGTAGATTAGTTATTGTGCTTCATTAACAGTAACTGAAAAAAAAAATACAAATACAAAGCCTATACCTGATGTGCTAAAAATAAAAATAGAACCAAACAGGAAACGAGAGTGCATTTGAGAGTGCAGAGCCTTGATAAACATATGCTTTTCTCTTGGAGCAGAAAGTTAAATTGATTGCGAATGTGTTGTGGTTGACAAATGACAAATGGAATCCAGGTTTTGGAACATTCTGCCTGAATGGCACACATTATTGATTAGACACACAGGCAGAGACAGAGATTGTTTATTCTAGAAATTAACAGGCACAGACGCACAGAGATCAAGACATCACACAGATGCAGATGAAGGGAGATCACGCTCTGATTGCTCTCTCAGTTTCTGATTAGCAGCCGCCTTTACGAGTCAGTAAGTGTTGCTGCTAGATTGCATACGGATATCTTCCATCTATTGATTGATTAGATTAATTATTTAAAAATTTTAACAAAGGTAGATTTGCTGTAATGAGTGACAGTTTCTCTGATAGTATCTAGTGAATGAGAGTCACAGTGTTGGGGCTAACAAAAGTTTGAGCGGTTATGTCTAACCAAATGTGATGCTGTATTTTACATTTTAGGTGAGTCTCAGCATTTTTTGTCTCTGGAAATTTTCAGGACAGGAGACATTTTTAGTACATGCAATTTAGTCTCAATGGCTGTCCTCCAACAAACAAAACCAATCAAATAATTTCCCAGTCCCCTGTAGAAACTATTAAACTGCTCCTCTTTAGTCACTTATTTGTCACGTTAAAGTTTAATGTTTAAATGGTGTAACATATAAAGCATAGTTCATCCCAATATAAAAATGTTGTTATGTTCTAGGATCCTGACAGTATAAATCACAGTCCACTTTTCTTGTATGGATTTCCAATAATTTTTTAATTGATTACTGACTGTTTAGATATGTGTTTAGGAACTTTAACAGTCAGCTCTGCTAACAGCCAGCCCATATAATAGTTTATTTAAAACCTACCAACATAATTTGCATGTCTATTTTTGTTAAAAGAAAATATTAATATGTCTTAATATTTTTTTCCCTTAATTTATTTCAGTTGTCTGCTTTTTTGTTTTAGTATTGGCTAGTGGCATATAATTTATTAGACTGTATATCTGCAGTTGAATTGTGCATTACCACAGCTTTGGTCACTATATGAAAGCAAAATTTGTACAGCACAAAATGTTCCACAAATTTTTTGTCATGATTCATTTTGACCCCACATCTTAAATCTTTATTCTGTTGAAAATTAGGAATCTTGTGCAGACATGTATCTGGTAAAGAGGAATTGTTGAGTAGGAGTTCTCATTTTGTTAGTGTGTGATATAACAAGAAGCAAATTGAAGTGTTGCTGATGATTCACTGTGGTTGTGTAAAAGTGTAGATCATGTTATAGAGCAGCAATTATTTCTACATAGTATCTGCTCTCCATTCCAGTCATATAACAAAAAGTATACATCCACGGACTTTCAGCTGGCAAAAAAATAAATAAATAAAATGGTTCTCATTGACTTCCATTGTATTTCTCATCCATACAGTGGAAGCAAATGGGAACGGAAACTGTTAAGTTACAAATATTCTTCAAAATATCTTCTTTTGTGTTCCACAGAAGAAAGAAAATCATACGTATTTGGAATGACATGAGGGTGAATAAATGATGAAAGAATTTTTATTTTGGGGTGAACTGTCACTTTAACACCAAACAAGTAACAAACTCCCAACATTTTTAAAAGTAAACTATTTCACATTTTACTTCCTCTCATGTTGACTTTATTCGCACACCCCACATATCCAAATATTCAGCCCGGGATGACAACCAATAAACCTTATTTTTCAATGCAGACATAAGCTATATCATGTAAAAGTGCAAGACTTACAATTCAATAACAAAGTGCAGTAAATGAAAAAAATATATATATTTGTGCTATAAAGCTATGTGTTTATGATTTCTAAAATACATTAAAATTACATGATAACAACAAATATTAGAATGTGCTGTTTGTAATATCAGAAGTCAGAAAGAGCTGCACATACAAGGAATTTGTTCTGGTGACAGAAGCTTCCAGTAAACAGAGACAAGAACAACACACAGATAATAAAAAATAAAGATATATGAATAAAATACACATATGTATATATAAATGTACAACAAAATTGTTTGTACATGTGTGCTATAGATGGAATAGAATAGAATCAGATGTAGGGATGGACTAAGATGTGTGGTATCAAATAAATATAAGTGGTAATATTGCACATATTTTTATTGCACAATGGGGAGATCAGGCAGCATAATGGACTATTTTTGTACAGCTAAAATAACTGGAAGTCGCTGCCATAAGAAGCCTTGCACATTCAAGCTAAAATGTGCTTGCTCTTAAAGGGGTCATATGATGCTGCTAAAAAGAACATTATTTTGTGTATAAATTTGGTGTAATGAAATGTGTTTATGCGGTTTAAGGTTAAAAAAACACATTATTTTTCACATACTGTACATTATTGTTTCTCCTCTAAGCCCCGCCTTTCTGAAACGCGTCGATTTTTACAAAGCTCATCGGTCTGAAAAAGCGAGGTGTGCTCTGATTGGCCAGCTATCCAGTGCGTTGTGATTGGCCGAATTCCTCAAGCGTGTGACGGAAATGTTACGCCCCTTACCATACTGTACATATTTGTTGCATCCAGTGGGGACATAATTACTGATTATAATGACTTATACTGTGTTTTTACGCGTTGCGTTGCATTGCATCGC
>NW_015645076.1:1447343-1462940 GCF_001515625.1 Sinocyclocheilus rhinocerous | reverse complement strand
GTTACGCTTTCTTTCTTTGCGTGAACATTTGGGTGGTGTTATGCAAATCTTCCCACATCGTGACGTAGGTATGTGGGGGCGTGTTAGAACGAGCCGTTTTAGGTAGGCGTGGCTGACTCTTAACTTTTATAACGAATATCTCTTTGTATTTGAGACTTTAGTCTTTGCAACTTTACAGATCTTCTTTATGCACCAAGAGCTTGTAACACTCCAAAGAGTAAGGAAAAATTTAAATCGCATCATATGACCCCTTTAAGTCCAAAAACAAGGTGGATAATACTGCTGATTGTTTTTTGTATATCAGCATACTCCTGTCTAGATAGACATCTTTTACTTTTGCTTCTTACTGCTCACATTATGAGCGCTGCGTTTTTAAGACACTCAAGAAGCCCAATTGAACGGCCCCTGAGCTCTCCTTTTGTTTCACAGAAGAAAGAACCTACACTTTCAACAGTTGATTTTATATAGTCTCTCATTGATGGGTCTTTACGCTGCGCGGTCCCTTTAAGGCAGACAGCACGTCGTACATTCCTACGAAAAAAGCGGCGTTTTAAATGCCCGGTTGACGTCATTAAACTTTTTAAGCGGCTGGAGTGCGCGCGGAGGGAAAGGCAGGCACACACGCGCGCGCTTTTCCAGCCATTCGCTGCAGATGCGACTGGACGGGCTCCGGTTTTCTGGGAATAAATACAAAATCAACATTCCTTGTAAGAGAACTACCGTTTCTTTCAATAGATTATTATTGCGGTAAATACATGGTTTATGTTGTGACCTTTTATTATAGGCATGTTTCAACGATAACAGAGGCATAAAAATAGTTTGCTTGAGTGTGAATCTGTTGCATGCTGTGTTTTACGCGTTACATTTATTCTATAACTATACTGCTGTTTTACTTGTGTTATAGATAACAAAGGGAAACAATCACAATTAAATGGGCTTTTCCGATGTTTTTTGTTCTAAAACATTTCATTTACTGTATAAGTAGAATGGCAGGTGTATTAGTGAAGCTCGTGCATATGCGCGTGTATATTTGATCGCCGCGTTGTAAAGTTAGTTCTGTTGTTCAGTTCATACGGCTTAACTGTTCCGTGGTTTCAGCACTGTTTTGCTGTGCATTAGCCTAATGCATTGACCCAGAGCTCAGCCACGGACCCCAGCAGTCACACAGACAGAATAATGTTCATAATGGTATTGCTGACTCCGTGTCCCTCTCCGTTTGCTGCCCTTGACAGAGGAAAACGAGAGAACAGCATAATGACATTCTGACATTTTCAGGCAAGCTGCTGTTGTTGTGCTTTAATAACTGAGGCTGCCAGACTCTTTCCACAGACTGTAAATCCATTTGCTTCTGAGAAGGATTTCAATCAAATGTGAACTTGCTAAATAAATGCACCTTCATGCTCCTCATATAATTGTATTCAAAATGAAATTTCATGATTAAAACAGCTATACTAGCATTAAAGGAATTGTTAATGCTTTGTTAAAATTAAAGTCTACAAATTTACAAACCCTATATGACTTCGTTTTTTCTGTGGAACTCAAAGGAGATGTTTTGAAAAATGTCCAAGGCAAGCAGCTCCTTTCCATAAAACTAAAGCATTCCAGTGCCTCCCAATCTCCATAAAGCACAATAAAAGCAGTTCATATAGTTCATGTCCAATATTTCTAAACTTCTGAAGCCATACCATACAGTAACTTTGTATGCGGAACAGATGGAAAGTCCTAATTACCAGACATCTATCCCTGTTACATCTCTCAGATCTCATTCACACCTCCATATTTTTAAACCTTAAGCATCATGATCAGTCAAGAGACAAATTAATGACATTAAGCATTTGATATTAACATTCACATTTTATGACGGCTTTCACATTGATCCAGAGAGACATGCTACCACTGAAGTGCCATTTCAAGCACATACAGTATGTTTATTTTAAATCACGGATTATGCATGATTTAAACTTTTTTCAGGTGCCATCAAAACTCCATCTGGGGTACATTGAGAATATTTACATCATAAAAAGGTTAAACCGATAGGGTTATGCAATTCCAGGGAGAACTTTTAGTGAAATAACTTCATAAAATTCATAACTCTATAAATAAAAGGCGTAATGGCTTCGGAACAGATGGAATGCAACTACTACTTTTATGGTACTCTTTTGAGCTTGATAGTTACACGTCATTTGCAGTTTGTCTTGATTTTTGCTTCACTGAAAATAGAAAATCATATGGGTTTCAAACACCATAAGGCTGAATAAATTTAAATATTTCTTTAATTTGCTAAGATCGTTCGCGTTCGTGAGGATGAATATATTTTTGTCATAATTCTTGAAGAGCCATGTGTCATTTACTTAGACAAGACATTTACATAAGGCTTTGAATGCATTTTAATGGAATGATTAACAGGACAAGGGAAAATCGTTTCTAAATAACACTGATCTGCTGCAGGTGTTATTCAATCAAACTATTAATAAAATGACACAAATTGCATAATCTTCAGATTACACCAGTCTCATATTTCTTGAACATGAGATTATTTTATTCTAAGTGAAGTTAGTAAAAAAGCATGAGCCATGTCAGAATCACATGCTACAATGTCTGTTTCTACAAAAACTGATGCTGTAATGTAATGACAACATGATCCACGCCGGGTAATTAGAGATAAGCATATGTGAAATCCTTCTTTGGAACTTTGCCATGTTCAGCAGGACTTATAATGTACTCATGATCATTGCTGTCAATAATGGATTAGACTTGCTTTATTTGATGATTTGACAGAATAAAATAGGCCTAGTCTTATGCTGGACTTGAGTGGTCTGGTTCCAATGCCGGTCTTGGGATCTGTTCTTGTCTGGGTCATGTGGAATTGGGGTTTGCCATGGGATTTGGACTCTAGAGGGGTTATAGATTGGAAGACAGGTGTGATGGCCTTCACAGAATGTTTTCCCAGTGGAAACTGTATTGCCTTTGTCTTAGGAGAATTGATATGAACACTGGCTGCTGATTACTTCCTGATGTTACAGGCCAAAAGGAAGCAAAGCACACACTTTTTGCATATTCTAGGAGCCTCTTCAGTAAGATTGATTTTATGAGTATGCAGTCAGGTACAGGAATAATTTGAGAAAGATGTCTCTAGTCAAGTCAAGTCACCTTTATTTAAATAGCGCGTTATACAATACAGATTGTGTCAAAGCAGCTTTACAGTATTAAACAGGAAAATAGAGTGTTGATAATGCAAGAGGACAATAGTAAACACTCAATTTTTCAGTTAAAGTCAGTTCATCATTGATTCAGTAATGTCATCGTGCAGCTCAGTCTCTATAAGTCAACCATTTTATGTTGATTTTCCCTAAAAACACTGTGGTGCTATCTAAACTTTGCAGTGTTTCCTGCACCTTTCTGAATCTTTAGCACAACAGCAAAAAATTGTTGTGAGTCTGATTTAATGTTATAAATTTAGTGTATTTTACTAAATGAACTGAACTAAACCCTTCAAAGCAGTTACTGAAAAAAAACGGACTCACTGAAGTCAGTACCATTGCAAGCTACATTTACATGCAACCAAATAATACGTTTATAATCGGATTTATGGCTCAGTCGGACTGAAAAACCATCATATACACACCTCAATTAACCATATAAAGTTATCAAATAAAAATTAAAATATTGCCATCAATGACAGATGAGGCAGGGAGTGTTCATCAAACCTTTTGTATAATCATTATTTTTGCCCATTGTGTTTGGCAATGCTACTGACTCAGAAATTACAATTCAGCTTTAATCAGTGATTTATATGGGAGCTCTTCAACAAAACTTTACTGTGACAGTAAAAATGAGTGATTGTAACTAACTAGACGAAAAGTGATTAGACAGCTTTTCACTCTCACACTCGTTCAGTTTTGATAAAGTACACCTCAAATGAGACATAATTTGAATAACAAATAAGATGCAATGTTTTTGTCTAGAGAGATCTGATCCTCTAAATTTATCCTAGATTTGGTTTGTTTTACTTTGACATTAGGTCCTTAGTGCACAGGGAAGTATTATTTATCATGTCTGCCAGCAAGTTTTACCCTGAGCAAATTAGCAACATGTCTTTAGTTGCTCGATAGAAACCTATACCAAGGAATACTAATTTAGTAAAAGTTGAGCGTTATTTCCCTGGGAAGTACAGCTTTTATCACCACACATTTTGCAACTCGCATGCAAATTGAAAGTATGAAAATATTTCAAAAGATGGCACACAGATTCAATCTAAACAGATGTTTCTGACATTATGATCTGCAGAAGCATACAAATTACCGTACACATTTTAAACTCTGCTCTTGTTCTCCAGACATTGATTAGTAACTCAGAAAATCTATCTCTCTCTTAGCTGTAATTGCCAACAACACTTTTGCATTCACAAACAGCATTCAACATACACACAATAGAAACGAACATGTACAACACAAAGACTGAATGCTGAGAGGGTCCATACCCCTCTCATTCAAAACATCCAGACAGAAATAATCACTCAACGGCATCTGATGCTTCATTTCCTGCCAGTGAATCAACATCTGACTGCGTGTCTACGTGCTGTCTCTTCCAAATTAGATTAGAGTTTTTTTAGCTTTAAATTGTAATTGACTGGAGCAGGTGCTGCATGAGTCTAATGGTTGTCCATTTGAATTCACTGAAGCATAGAAACCAATAAATTTCTGTTTAAACTAACAATGTGAATTTTGAGTAGAGCAACCGTTTTCAAGCCTTTGTATGAGGAACAGGCCCATGCCTGATAATTTAGCACACAAATTCTATGATCCTTTACAAATCTGCCCTCAGCGTGGTGCTGTATCGATCTAAAAATAAATGAGTAAACAAGTTATGACCGATTCTTCATTTTTATTTGGCTGCTTAATGCCATTTTGTTATCAGGAATGTTAGTATTGATTCATTAGGATAGTGCAATGTGACTCATTTACCCCCACAGTCATTATAATAATACAAGAGATCATGTGTGACTGTCAATATGAATGTAACTATAATTATAAGTGTGAAGTGGGGTGCTGGGCAAAAAAAACCTGTAAAAAAAATCTCCAAATGAAATTGCAAAACAGGTTTCCAGAACACTTCGTCATCTGTCATTGGCCGGAAAAGCAAATAGTCTCGGCCCAAACTAGCCAATGTTGCTATGTTGGCCTAGTCAGGATTCTCAAACAAGCAGTGCCTTAGTCGCTTTGTCATTTTTCAAGGAATTCGATCTACGAATGCCCTACTTATAGTTAAACTGGAATGGGATAAAGTATTTTAACAAAGAAAAAAAAATACACATTTAAGTTGTCTTACTGGGTTTGGAACGACATGAGGGTAAGTAATTAATGACAGAATTTTCATTTTTGGGTGAACTATCCCTTTAATGAACTAATTTTCCCCTCAGTAAATTGGCAGAAATGTCTCCTTCTTTGAAGCTTTGTTACTATAGCATTAGTATATATTAAGAAGATATCAGTATATAGCAGCTCTAGGCACTGGGAATAAAATGGTCTTTTTGATGGTGATGGGTTAGTAGACAGATAGTAGATTAGCTTCTAAAAGCATTAGGGACAATGAAAACAGAAGTATATTTTTGACACTATACACAAATCCTTTTTGTTTTTCAAATCTGATGTTTATGTATTCACTGTCTGCACTGTCATTTTGCAAGTGAAATCTGATCCGTTTGTTCAGTCAATATATGGTGTATGTACATGGGTTGCTAGTAACAACGACAAGAGATTTTTTCATAAAACAACTGAGAGTCAGTTTGGAAAGAGGAGGAAGTCTGGGAATTTGCCCCTGTAGTCTGATATGACATTTCACTGCATTGCTGAACTCCTGAGCGGCAGTGTTTTACACATATTCATGTTTACTGTGTTCAAAACTGCTAACTCATTCGCTACTCACTAGGCAGTGAACATCATATAGTTCGCTAAGGAAAGAGTGAGCAAAAATAAGTTAGTGTATTTGGACTAGGGCTGTCACGAATAATTGATTAAAAAAACCCTCTGTTACAATTTATCTACTTCAAGTAATTAAAAAACACCAGACGTTGCACATTTCAGGTCATAAACTGTTACATTATGTATTTTAATACCATAAGATGTGTTATTTTTATAATATCTAAACATTATTGCCACATGCTTTTCAACAAAGAATTTTTCATTCTTTAAAATGCAAAGCATAAAATGTTGTTGTTCACTTGAGTCTATTTTTAATATTTGTTTATTTTTATTTTTATAATAAGTATTACCTGATTATTTGATTAGGCTAATTGTCAAAATAATTAAACAGTTTCTTAGTTACCAAAATAATTGATGGTCCTAATTTGGACACAGCCTTGACAATATTGTGTACTGTTATGTGATGATTTTGCTGTTAATTTTTTAATTTATTTGATTACTGTTTATATTACCAAAAACTAAATGGATTTGCATCAAAGTATTCCAAAAAACAAAAACAAAAAAAACAAATATATTGTCTGAACAAAGCCTTAGAGTTCTAAAAATAGTCCATCAAAGGAAGTATGAGAATTTACTGTCAAACTAAATCCAGATCGGTGTAGAAGTGGTATTAAATTGTTAAAAGAGCCACTGTCTGACAAAGAGCTAACATGATGAGTTTTTTTAAAATTAGAGGTGCTTTGGAGGAACATAAGCTGGGCGAGATGAAAGGCATATGGTATTGTTGCTTGAGAATGTGCACAGGAAGAGACTGAGGGAGACCTGTGTCCACCCTGAGACTTCCTGGGAGTGTCTCTCTGGGTGCGGTCCAAATAACATTGTACACTTTGCCAGCAAAGTCTATTTTGCTCTTGGAGACGCCCATAACCTCCTTTAGAATGCACTCATTTCCTCTCAAGGAGAAAACAGGAAGCATAACGCTCTGGTTACTAAAGTAACCTCGGTTCCCTGAGATAAGAGAACGAGCATTGCGTTGACACGCCTTGGGGAAACTCCTGTTTACTCTGATACTGAAGCCTGATTTGTTCACGTTTGTGTATCTGCACAAACCAATGGCGCTCTAGCCCGCCGAAAGGGGAGGAGCCTACTGCTATATAAGCCGACTCAGAGTGCCATATCATCAGAATCTTTCGAATGAAGTGACAGTCATTGATTCGCGTGCAGCCTTATAGCACAGCAACTTACGCAACTCATTACCTTATCTCAGGGAGCCAAGGTTACATTACTGTAGTAACCGGAGTGTTTCCTGAGATAAGGGAACGAGTGTTGCGTCTCATTGCGCTATGGGGAACGCATTCAATAGAGCATTGCTATAAGCAAGTGCAGAACGAAGCCGCCCTGCGAGCCCAGCCGTGGAGCATTCTTCTGAGGATTCCTGTAGGCATGAGCCAAAAATGATACCTTAATGAACTTAATGACCTGGTAGTTTTTGCCGACTGACTGGCCAGCCACGAGATAATGATTCGCAGGGTTAGCTGCCACATAGACTTTGAGCGTGGAGTGACAGTCCCCTTATCCAACAGCTCTTGTAGAAAGGTTAGCATGTGGGACACATTACAAGAGGATGGGTCCAAGCTCCATGCTGTACACCAGTCAGAGAAGACTGACCATTTAAGGGCATAAAGGTGTCTTGTAAACGGGGTATTCACCACACTTGCGGGGAGCTGCAAAGGCTCCCATCGAGGGACCAAACATGAATGCTCCACAACTCTAGCCGGGGTTGCCAAATCATGCCCTTCATTTGCGAGAGCAGGTCCTTGCTCAATGGTATTGGCCAAGGGGCTGCCGATAGCAGCTGGATCAACTCAGGGAACCATATCTGATTCCTCTAGAGTGGGGCCCCAGAGGACTGAGCATACGACTTCCCTGACATGTCTGATGACCTGAGGAAGAGCGCTGGGCCAATTGTGGGCCAGGGCATCTCGCTGTCTCGAGAAATAAATTGGGCAGTGAGAGTTGTCTTCTGAGGCAAAGAGGTCTACCTCTACCCTCCAAAAGACAGACCAAATCATTTGAACCATTTGTGGATGTAATTTCCATTCTCCTGGAAATACATTGTCTCTGGACAGCATGTCTGCCCCTTGGTTAAGTCTGCCTGGCACATCAACTGCTCTTAGTGAGAGGAGTTTGCCCTGTGCCCATAACAGGAGGCGTCGAGCCAACCTGTGAAGGGAGCATGACCTAAGACCACCTTGGTGATTGATGTAGGCTACCATCATCACGTTGTCCGAGCGGACCAGTACATGGTGCCCCTTTAAGGCTGGCAGGAAGGTTTTTAGGGCCAGAAAAACCACCATCATCTCGAGGCAGTTGATGTGTAAGCACTGCTCCAGGTTTGACCAGAAGCAGAACGCCGGTCTGCCCTTGTACAGAGCTCCCCAACCCAAGTTGGAGGCATCTGTCGTAACTACCTTCTTTTTGGAGGTCAGTCCCATCGAGACGCCCATTTGAAACAGGTGTGAAGTTTTCCAAGGGGCCACGGCTCTGATGCAGCGGTGGGTTACCCCTGGGTTAGCCCCAGAGAAATCACAGAGGAGGTGGCCGACATGAGGCTGAGCATCCTCTGGAAAGCCCTTAGGGGACATGAAGTCCCTAATTTGAATGACGCCACTAGCCACTGAATAGTCAGGGAGTGTTCCGATGTAATCCATGCCCGCATTTGGGCAACGATAATTGTCCCCAGAAAAACTACTCACTGTCTGGAAGACAAAGAGCTTTTGGCTAGATTGATTTTCAACCCAAGGCGCTCTAGGTGGCTGAGCAGCAGCGACCTGTGAGCGATGAGTTCCCGTTCTGATCTGGCTAAAACCAGCCAATTGTCGAGGTAGTTCAGAATTTGGATTCCCATCTGTCTCAGAGGGGAAAGAGCTGCGTCTATGCACTTCATGAAAGTGCGTGGGGCCAGAGACAGTCTGAATGGCATGACTGTGTACTGATAGGCTACTCCCTTGAATACGAATTTCAAGAACGGTCTGTTATGGGGGCTATCTGGATGTGAAAGTAAGGATCTTTCAGATCCACTGACAAAAACCAGTCCTCACAAGGATCTGCTTCAAAGTTAACATTTTGAACGGCCATCTCATAAGCGAACGGTTCAGTCTGAGATCAAGAATGGGTCCGCCCTTTTTTTTTGGTAATGAGGCAGTAGCAGCTGTAAAAACCTGACTCACTGTTTCCACGGCACCTTTTGCAAGCAATGTTTTTACTTCGTACCAGAGAACATGAGCATAATTTTTTTTTAGTTTGAATAACACGAGCGAGGTGGCCTGCGAGCGAACTGAAGCAAGTAGCCTCGTTCTATGGTTTTTAGAACCCAGCTTGACACATCCAGCAGTGGTAGTTTGCTTGGACGTGCGCTGAACGAGAAGGACGGGCCCAGCTAGAATAGAGCTTCCATCGCTCCGTGTTGAGCGGAGGGATGGAGAGCGAGGGTGAGCTTTCTTCAAGGGAGTTCCATCCTCTGCAAGAACTGACCCTCTCCTCTTCCTGCATGCAGATCAGGACGGCTTCTGAAGCTAAGGGTCCAGTGTCACTCTGGGGCGGGGACCTTGGCGCTTCGGAAACGGGTAACATTTCGCCTTCTGGGGGTGCTGCTGAAGCCCGGGCTCAGGTTTTGGCCTAGGCTGAGGCAGTGCCGGTTTTGCAGGCTGCTGAGCACATGAGGTCTTCTGGTGAATTGAACATGCTGCCGCACTGGAGCGCTTTGGCAAGAAGTGACCCAGAGCCTGTGTCTTCTGTGCTGCTGTAAAGTGCTCAGCAAACCTATCCACGGCAGGGCCGAATAGTCCCTTTGGCGAGACTGGCGTGTCGAGGAAGGTGACCTTGTCAGCGTCCTTGATCTCTAATAAATTCAGCTAAAGGTGGTGCTCTAGCACCACCAAATTGACCATGGCCTTGCCGATTCCCTGCGCCATTGCCTTGGTAGCGTGCAGAGCCAGGTCTGTTGCTGTGCGCTGCTCCTTAAAGGCATCAGAATCCTGGCCATGCTTGCCCATGGAGTGGAGAAGTTTGGATTGAAATACTTGGAGTACTGCCATAATATGCAGCGCTGAGCCAGCCTGACCAGCCGCTGAATAAGCCCAGTTTGCCAAGGCTGATGTAGTCCTGCAGGGCTTAGAAGGATGCGCTACATGGGCTTTCAACCCCAGGTCCGAGGGAGGGCACAGATGAGCAGCGACCGGCTCTTCCAGAGGGGGAAGCCTGCTGTATCCTCTTTCTTCAGCGCCGTCAACAGTGGTGAGAGCGGTAGAAGTAGAGGAATTAACACAGGCCGAGTAGGGGGTGCACCACGTCCTGGTGAGCTCTTCATGAACTGACGGCAGGAATGGAGCAGGCCGATGGCTGGAGGACTGTTGACGCCATCACTTCAGGTACCACTCATCAAGGAGGCCGTGTGCAGGCTCTTCTGTAGTCGACCAAGCCAGGCCGAAATCCTCCACAGCCTTTGTCAGAATGCAGATCAGCTGTTGTTGAGGCAACTGTCACATGTCTTTACTGGGTCAATTTTTCCTTTGAGTACAGTAGGGTATTACTCATCATGTTTGCTTGTTTGGTTCAATTCCAAATGCTTTATGTAGAGGAACTGCTGTGCAGCTGCTCGTATGTGGGGGCGTGTTAGAACGAGCCGTTTTAGGTAGGTGTGGCTGACTCTTAACTTTTATAAACAATATCTCTTTGGATTTGAGACTTTAGTCTTTGCAACTTTACAGATCTTCTTTATGCACCAAGAGCTTGTAACACTCCAAAGAGAAAGGAAAAATTTAAATCGCATCATATGACCCCTTTAACAATTGAACTTATTGTTCCATAAGGGGAAAGAATGCTAGCTACTTAAATTAATCTGCGTTATTGCTCCCAGATGTCACAAATGATCAAATATGGATGGAGGAATTATTATATACAGTTTGTTGTAAAGCAAATAGAATTTGACATCAAGGTTATCACTTCTGGTGAGATGTAGCAACATTATTGATTGAGAGCTTTGCTGAAAGTACAGTATGTGTGTGTATTGTCTGGCTAAAACAAAATGTTTGTGTGAACAGTTTACTAAAATTGCTAGGTTGTTTTCAACAATGCTTTTGGCAAAATTGACCTTGAAATTGAGGATTTATAAACCAAACCTGTTTAAAAGAATAGGAGATGATGATTGTCGCTCTCCACATTCAACCCTTAAATGCTTATTCTGGCCAAGAATCATCCACTCAGTCAAGAAGAGCCCATCTGACCAGCATGTAAAGCGTCAAAAAAATAATTTAGTTTGTACATGCTGTTTAGGGGCTGTTACATCTGAAATCAATGATACTACTATAATAGACCATGTGGAAAAAAACTCAAATAATGCCAAAGCAGTCCCAGTCCAGTCCCATTGCATAATGCCAGTCAATCAGATTCAATCTAATGATTTTGGAAGTGCTTTTTGTGTGATATGTATCAAGATTAGTCCATTAATAGACTGTGGGCTTTTGGTAAGGTCCCTTTAAGGTTAATTCAGACCTTTACTCTTCTGTCTGATAGAAGACTTTAGGTTTGCAGCACAGTACAGTGATTTACAGGCCAGGGTTCAGTCCAAGTGAACCTACCACTATGTTTTGACTGTTGACATTCTGTTCAAGTTCAAGGCAATTCAAATAAGAGTTATGAGCTGCAATGTGTTCAACTTCGGTGTTGAAATCATTAGTAATGCATTGTTTAGGATTTGTAATGAAATGTATAGCTGTTTTTTCATACATTTCTAATTTTCAGATGCAGGAGTTTGCCTGTCAGTGTATGAGATTGAGATGTAAATCCTGAACAGTGCAGCAAGTTGCAGGTCTTTTGGGGTTTCCCGGTTTCCATTCATATTTCTCTGGAGTAATTTGTGTTTCCATTATATGAGTAATCAATATTCAGACAGAGTGTTATCTTATGCTTTGAGAGAAAGTACAGACAGAGACAGAATGCTATGAGGTGAACAGTAAATGTGAAATGGAAAAGCAGGGAAAAGAAGACAGTCAATGTGAGATTATATGAAAAATGTGGATATAAAGAGCCAGCTGTGGAGTGAATCCATCATACAATAGACTATTATGAAAATTTAATGGTTGCCTTTAGATGGCAGTATTTGACCCAAAGTTGGGTTGAAACAACCCAGCATTTTTTAGAGTGTTGGAATATTTGAAGGCAACAAGTTTTCCATCCACAATCAAAGATCATATACATATAAAAGAACAGATGCATAGCCTTGCATGGCCCCTCATTCATTACCATTGTTTGATGCAACTAGCTATGTTTTCTATGCAACTATGACATTTGTTATTATGACACATACTGTAGTAACCTAAAGACGTTTAAAAATACAACTGGCAGTCTTACAGGGATATTTAACTCCAAAATTATAATTTTGTCATCATTTACTCACACTCATATAATTCCAAACATGATTTAGTTTCTTCTGCAGAACTTATAAGAGGATATTTTGAGAAATCTTTCTGTGTCCGTTTTGTCCATACAATGGAAGTCAATGGTAAACAAAACTGTTGTCAATATGCTTACCAACATCTTTTTTTTTTTGCATTCTGGGATCACCTATTTGAGCCATCAGTTGCCAGTTCACATGTTTAACCACTATGCCACATTACCAAAACAATGAAGCACTCTAAACTCTGCAGACTAACTAATAATCCAGGTATATTTGCACATAGAGAAGCACATTCTAGTCTGCGCTGTACATTCCAGTGCTTGCTGCCTTTGTTTATGTAACCACTGGTGTGTTTAGTCAATAATGACTTAGACATATTGTAACCCTCAGGTTTTTTTTCAACCCTAATCCATTGAACAGCCCACAGGGTGACTTTACAGGTGTTTTGTATTACCTGGGCATGGAAGAGGGGTCTTATCTCTCCTGTACCAGACCTGCTCTAGAGAGAAAGAGCCATAAATATATCTCTACCCTCTGTTTAGCTGGCCCATTCACCATTGCCTATCAAGACTCCCCAGTTAGTTTAGTCATGGAGTTTTATTGTCCGTATTGATAATCAAGTCTATGTAGTACTCCGTTTGTTAGGTACATGCGCTTTTGTCACACAGAAGCTTGGTTGTTGTGTTTGGTTTTTGTTGACTGCACAGCTTTCTTTTCTTCCCTCCGGGTCTTCTCTGAATTGGGGCCAAAGAGGATCTGGTCTGGATTCTGGAAGACATTCTAATTTACTGGTGGCATATTTACCCCACAAACAAATGCTTGCCCTGGGTATATCTGCATTAGGCAGCACTAAAGCAGAGGCTTTATGGCAGTGTCTAAATAAAAGCTGTTGCTTTTGATGTGAGCTGTGAAGCACTTGAGCTGGCTTGGTTCATTGTCATTATGTTCTTATCCCCCTGCTTTATATGTGCCGAAAATGTTTATGTGTGTGTGCTTGTGCATTAGACAGCCCTTTATGTGGCTGGCAAATGCTCTGGTCTCTATTTGGCATTTACTTCACAGCCTGCCTTTGTTTCTTACCCAGCAATGCACCTTTTATGTGGACAAAAATGCATTGGTTGGACAGAATATCTTGCACACTATTAAGAAATGATGTCTGCTTTGAATTATATGAATTATACAGTAACCCTCATTAAGTGCAAAATCAAACCAGCATCGTTCACGAAAACATGATTAAAAAGCTACATGATGCATTAAGATCATTTATGAACCGGTATCCACACGGCCGTTGGGTTGACATGAATAGGTGCGCTGCACAAACTAAGATGGATGGATATAATTTTAAACCTATTAGTTTCCACTCCCCCCCCAAAACCCAACCCCTCCAGAAAATCACAACAACAGTTGGCACTGCTCATTTTAAACCCTTACAGCACATTTCATTTCTGCATGTTGCATATTTGCATGTACAAGCACAGTTGTACACTTTTGTATCCATATGAAGCATTGTGAATTCATTTTACTGAATCAGTTCATTCAGATGATTCATTTACTACAAAAAAAGGATTCACTAATTCATTTGAGAACCTACCTACCACCTTTTTACCACATTTTATTTTAAATAAAATTGAATATTTAATTGAATTTGACTGTTCATCAGTATATAAAATACAGTATATAAAGTGTTTTATAAAGTTTTTTTTGTCTTTACTATGCTCCCCCCCCTCTTAAATTAACTTAAATTAAAGTTTAAGTTTAATTGGCAGAGTCATCTGCTGAAAGTAAGACTAATTTCTGTCGGTCTGTTTTCACTAGAATGAGAGCACTTGTTCTTTCCAACTTTTGAAAAAGTGGTGAAAAGATGAAAGGAGAAAATAATGAATTCTTATTCAGATATGTTTGGCACATATACTGTGACTGTTACTAATCATTGCTTATAGCATTTTCTTAAAATACTGCATAATTATTACTTGATGAGGCGGCACCATAGTAAGCCATTGATAGCCAGTTTAAAAATGATAAAAGTATCTTGAAATGAGATAAGTACCTTTGAAAGTATTGCATATATGCATAAATATTTGGCTATATTATCACCCTCTTTTCTTTTTGCCAAGAATTGTTTTTGAGCAACTTTTTATCAAGTAAAAACTCTTTGATATGCTGCAAAAATGTTTTGTTTTGTTTAGTTTTTTTCTGTCAAACTTTTTCAAGCACACAACACTGGTGGTTTTTCTAGTAAAGAAAAAAAAGGCATCTTAAGTTGTTAAACTTTTTAACATTACAATTAAATTGTAATTTGACAAGCTAGAGTGATGTGACAGACAGGCATGTGCTGTACTTTACCCTTTGTGCTGGTTATAGCTGAGATGTGCCAGGTATTAGCATGGCCTTTCCAGGCTACCTTTTATCTGCTGTCTGGGCTTATTTTTGGAACCCTTTATTATTCAAGATTCTAAATAATAAATGATCGCCATTTGCTTTTTTTTATGTAATGATGGCATTGTTGCCAAGTGGATGGCAGCATGCGCAGAGACATTTGTTGCTGTTATTGTTTGTTTCTTGCCTGAGTCACATTCTAGCATGGCATCTTTTAAGTGCATTCCAGGACTAATGGAAATTCATGATAACGTATATTCACAATTTTTTTCCACAGATACAACATTTTGAATATTACAATGATTTTAATTCACATTTACTTAGCCATTAAAAAGCATGTTATTAGTCCTGTCTTATCTCGCAAGTATGTTAAGAAAGAGATCTTTTGAAAGTCTTTTTTAAATGCATCAGTAGCAAAAATAATGTTCGATTTTGATTAACTTCTGTGAATAAGTTCAAACATTCAGTTTAAATGAACAAATTCATAATTCTCGCTGCCTTAAAGTCCACCTGGAAAGCTCTTATTACAAAGTTGAGCAGTGATTATTTCATTTTGTCAATCATTAAAGGGATAATTCACCCCAAAATTAAAATTCTCTCATTATTTACTCACCCTCATGTCGTTCCAAACCCTGACTAACCTGTATTCTGAGAATTTCAGTGATTTTTTTTTTTGTCCATACAGTGAAAGTCAAAGGTAACAAAACTGTTTAGTTACCAACATTCTTCAAAATATCTTCTTTCATGTTCTACGGAAGAAAGAAACTCACACAATTGTAGCGTCTGGACCACTCAAACACACAATATATATTTTGTTTTTATATTTAACAAATACTCTGTAAC
>NW_015645076.1:1436030-1446898 GCF_001515625.1 Sinocyclocheilus rhinocerous | reverse complement strand
GAAGATCAGCTGTGACTAGACTTGACTCCTGACGATCAGCTGAGACTTGACTTGACTCATGAAGATCAGTTGTGACTAGACTTGACTCCTGACTCCTGACCAGTGGCTGATGGGATATGTAGTCCGGGATGACATGCAACAGTTTGTGTTGTGCGAGAGTCACTGTAATGGAAGGGTGACCTCTGGTGGTGATTGAACGGAAGTCCATGGACAAGATTCGTGACACACAAGTTTGGAATTATGCGAGTTAGCAGTAGATTTTTTGTAGTAGATTCTTTACTGTTTTATATGTTTATCTTTAGCACACTCATTTACAGGGACAATGTATTTTAAGAGATTATATGCTCTGTTTAGTGTTCTGCTCTAGAAATGCAGCTCTTTGGGCTGTACCATTTTTTTTTTGGGAAAATGTATATAATATATGCACCTCAATCTAGTTGATTTATCATAAAACAACTGTATCTTGTGGTGAGAGAAATGGTTCAGAATATCAACAATGCTGAAAATGAGCTTATATGTGCATATAAATGGATTTTCAGAAGACTTCTGTTGCTTGGACATGCGCTGTTATTTATTCCCTCCCTCGGTAAAGAGACAATATTACACTGGTATTAGCACTATTCAGAATGTAATTGTTTCTTAGTGGAACTGTGAAAAAATATATATTTGCATGGCTCCTTCGTGATGAAACTCATGAGGGATGAGGGAGGTTTTTCATACAGGCAATGACAAATACACACCGCAGCTAAATATGGTTGTAAATCTTCTTGTAAATGTTAATCATATTCTATATAAGAATTGTCTAGTGGTTTACAATAGAAAATGCTGGATGGTAATACATCTTTTGTTAATACCCCAAAACATTGCTATGGTTATCAATATGTCAATGATCACAGGTTTGGTACTCCTGTACAATAGAGTTACCCATGCCCATATTTAAAGTCGGTTACTCACAAAACTTTGCACTTTTGCATTCATTTCATTGTCAAATGATTTGACAGCAGCCTTAGGCCAAAATCCTCAATGTAAACTCAGAGATGATGATTCAGTTGGGAACAAATTACCGCACAATGCAATGCTGTTCAAATTTCTGATATGCAATAAAATCACAAACTAGCTGAGCAAATTCACATCCCAATGTAAAACATTTACTGCCCAAATAGGGCTGCAGACTCATAAAGGTAAACTTGTATTTTGTATACTTGTATCAGTCCTGTATCTTTGCATCTGTATTCCTGCCCGAGTCATTTCTTTTTAAGCATCCTTTACTTTATTGATAATGTATTGCAAAGAACAATTGTAGAATGTCTACACTAGTCAATGTGAAGTCCGATACACCCCTTATTTACTTGCTGTAAATGTGTCTCCCTTAGAGAACCTCAGTACATCTCGTTATTTGATGTTCCTTTGCTTAGTAAAAACCAGCAGTTATTCCTTCGGCTGGCGTGTTTAGCTCAATCAACTTTGACAGGACCACTTGAACATCAGATTCATCAGTTTGCTTTTGCTTTCTCCTGCTGCCTCTTGCTCATTCAAATTTATTTGGCGAAAAACAAGCCAAATGACTGAAATTGCTTTAGTCTGTCCTTGAGCTGCTTTACTGCTGCACATAGAGAAGAGGAAAATGGCCCCTCAGAAATCAATGCCTGACAGTAAAATATGGGCATATTTTAAGTGACTGGAGAAGTTGCAGCATTTCACCAGGGGAAGTCCTTATCATGCAGAAACAGCCATGAAGATTAGAGGAAATTTATTTAAAAAAAAAAAGCATTTAACGCATGCTCCAAGTCACCAGCTACGATTTATGAACCTACTTCATTATTCCAGGGTGCTTTGTCTTGTCGAGTGTAGGCACTGCCCATGAGACCTGAGCAATGCTGATGTGTCTCTTGGTGTGTGTTCGATTATACACTTGGACCCTAGAAACGTCCCAGTATGGCTCTGATCAGTTCATTAGGACTACAAGTGTCACTTTCTGAATATAAGTCAAGTTTGCTAAGTATGCTCCTTACCAATCATGTCCTCTCCTTCATATAACAAAGCCTTCATATTCTGCATGCCACGTCCAAAGGCAAATTTCAAACTTGCAAACTACAAGGATGGATTGCACCCTGAAAAGCTTTTGTCTGTACAAAGTTTGCATTTCGTTGAGACTATTTGAGATTACCTTTTCTGTGTTCTGCCAATACAGCAGGACATCTCGCTGCATATTCAACTCTGAATTATCCCGTCTGCTGATTTACACCCTAATTGGCTTTCTTAACAGTCCTGATAATGAGATTATATGCTTCATGGAGCAGTGCGTCCCTTTTGGTCTCCATATCTGCAATGTAAAACTCCTTTTTCTGATTTATTAATAGTTTGGTAGCAACTAAATGTTAGAGCCAAACTATGCATACACACAGATGGCTATTGACTTGTTTTTTCTTTACTAGGCATACAACTCATGGATTGTGTTTGTCTTTTTCTATTAATTTAGGACATATGGTTTAGATAAAGCTATTTAAGCGTATACAGTAACCTAGCTGCAGTGTCTACAAACACTTTCCATTCTGGTCTAGGGTGTTTTCTATACATTTAAATGCTGGTTGACCAGCACTGCTGCTGTTTACCAAGAAAACGTAGATGGGGAAACTCATCAACTGAAAAAATCCAGAAAAGTATTGGTTAAGCTTCTTAAGAAAGCCTGGTACAGACTCCAGCAGCATCCAAAAGATGGATTCAACATGGATGTGAGAGCCTGCATTGATTTTTGCATGTCTATCTGCTGGGTGAACATTTTTCTGAGTGATGACCGGACCTTCCTCAAGGTGCTCTGGATGACCCCTCTCTTCTCTTTTTTGTAGTACTGGTTCTCTAGAAGCTTGCAGTGGATCGGTCACTGTAAGAAAATATGCATGACTGAATGAAAGCAATGTCCTTTTTTGCTTAATAGAGCTGCAGGTCATGCATTTTTGAGGCGCTGCAGAAAAAATTGCTTGTCCCCTGTCTTGAAGGAGAAAACCTGTAGTGATAAATGATAGATTTTTACATTTTAGCTTTATAAGGTTATTAATATACTTATTAATCTGGTCATTTTATAGTCAAAATCTTGTCAAAATGTATCTTTGACTTTGCTCAACATGTACAGTGCTCTGGAAAGTAGCCAATAGGCAGTGTCAGTGTTTTATTATTAATAAATAATAAGATACATTTACTTTGTATAGTACTTTTAGGGGGGAAAGTAGAAGAAAACAAACAATAAAAGAACAAACACATGCTAAAGACTCAGCATAACAATGGAGGCCCAGTCAGAGTGATGGAAAGGATCAGCATGTGTGTGATCCATCAGTCAAGCAAAATGTATATGAGTGGAAAAATGCCCATATATCATTGGGACAAAGAAGAGCCAGCAAAATAATAGACAGAACTGTACTGTATGTCTATTCATCACACACGGGCAGAGTTTGGGGTTTGCCAGGGGTGTTGCAAGTTAATAGTAATTTAGCTTCCGTCATATACAAGCCATCATCCATTTGCAAGCGTACCATCCCTGCAGAGATTACGAATAATCAGCATATAATGTATGAAAAGACTGAACAAGTGCACCCCATTAAAACTCCATGAAGATTCAAGACATCAGGCTCTCCCGGTCAAGATCTGATCCCTGTCAGTTAGTGGCATGTGCATTTATGTGCGCACACCATTTCACTTTGGTCCTTGGAAATCACTACACTTATTTCCAGCCCCATTTAAAATCTGCAGCTAAATGTGATTTGATGTGTATCCTGAAATGGAAGATGATTGGAATGAGATTGCTTCTTGTGCTCCCCGTTACCCATCTCTCGTTCCACACCTCAACTTTAAATGACTTTGTCAAGAGTGTTTTTCAGTTTCAGTCCACTGAGCTGTATGTCTCTGCATAAGGACTATAATTAAACCCATTATTTTTTACATTTGTCACATCATTTGTAAATATATAAAATCATCTTAAAGCCTTATCCTTCATTGATAACACATATTTCCAATTTGTCAAAAAGCTAGTGTAACACTTGGCTGAGACACTCGTATAACATCGGATATAACAGTACATTTTAAAGGGCTTGAATTGAGTGTTAAGGTCTTGTAAAGAAAGCTAATTCTCCTTTGCTGAAGAAATGGATTTCTCCTGAATTATTTTATATATCTCTTGTGTAAGTCTGGTAGACTTGCTAAAAATACTGTGGTGAATGGACTGAATAATCTTTAATGGTAAATTCCATTGTTTGTGTGTAGGCTCACGGCTTTTCAAACATTAATCCTAACATTTAAATTAGGCATGAAAGTAAAATTCACCATATTTATTTTACAAAATGCATCTTTTTTTATTTTATTGTGAACGATTTACCAATGCATGTTTAATTTTGTTTTATTTTGTCCTCATAATTTTAATTAAAATATCTCTATTTTCCAGAGAAACAGCATTTGTTTGCTTAAAGTGCCATTTATTTGAAAGAAAATGAATTTTTCTAGATGTCACTTTGTCTTACATCATTTCAGTCCACTGAGCTGTATGTCTCTGCATAAGGACTATAATTAAACCCATTATTTTTTACATTTGTCACATCATTTGTAAATATATAAAATCATCTTAAAGCCTTATCCTTCATTGATAACACATATTTCGAATATGAATTTCTCTCTCATATCGGCTGGAGTTTCACATCTCAACAATGATTTTATCAAGTGTGCCCAGATTTGACATAATCAAAAATTAGAGATTTCAGTTTAAAACCTCATCCTCCTCTCCTCACCAGTGCACTGCAGTGTTGTGCCTATTTTTGTTTTTTTGTTTGTTTGTTTTTATAACCTTGCAGGCTTGCTTTTAAAGGGGCTCTACCTGAAGACCTTGATTAGCTGGTTCAGGTGTGTTAAATTAGGGCTGGAGCTATACCCTCCAGGAACAGGACTGGACACCCCTGACTTAGAGAGATATATCTTACACATTTATATAAAATGTATGTAAAATATAAAATGAGTTCTGAAGAGTTTTCTCTATAGACATAAAATAAATACGGGGGCTTTCACAATAGCACTTGTGGTGCGCACCCAGGTTTGTTTGATGTCACAGTTCGATTCGTTTGGATAATGTGAAAGGTTAAATGGTTCGGACCAGGCAATCAAACCAAGTGTAAAAGCACCCTAAATAATTAAGGCCATTAGTTTTGGAGTTTCTCTTTTTTTAATGTGTTGCCTTTAAACCTCTGAACTTGGAAAGGTTACCATGCTTCATGTCCTCTCTGCCTCGTGTCAAAGTTATGAGATTTTATGTGTCATTTTAAGACATAGGCTGTCATGGTCAGTCAAGAGTAATACATCCTTGTGTCTCATTAAACTAATCCTTCCTTAAATGCATGAGTGGCCTCTTTAATGTTTCACTTCATGCATATTATTAGCATGTTGCATTTTTTCTAAGATCACAACATTTTTTCACTTTCACCCTAAATGGAAGACTGTCAGAACTGAAAGATTAAGCACCGCTTCAAGCAGAAAACTCAGGCTTAGCCACTTTCCTGAACGCAAGCTGTCAAATTGGCCCTCTCTCTTCCGCACATTCTATTTCTGATATTTTCTCATTCTTCCATTCCCTTCTCTGAGGACGATTTTTGATTGACGGGCTGGCGCAAGATGAAGTATTTTGAGCTAAGGGTCTTTTGCGCTGCAGTTCAGAAAGAGAGCAAAGCTTTGACTTTGATAAAAGGAAGTGATGTGTTTCCCTGTTGTTCAGGGTTTCATAGAAGCCACTTGACTCCTGCTCCTGTCATTGAGCGAAACATGACACAGCACCATCAGAATGCTCTGGAAGCTTTGCATCAAATCAAATCAACTGAAATGCTGAAAGCTTTTAGTAGAGATGACATTGAGTCTGATGATTGCATTGTTGTCTTTGCTGTGTCCAACCTTAATCCTATAAAGCCTTCTGTATCATATTTGATAGGCAAATTTCTAAGGCCTCTAAATTATCAACATGATCAAAACATTGCAGAAAAACACAGTTGTACACGATCTAGTATATGCCTTCTGTCGTCTGATTGATAGTTTATGCTTTTTAGCAAGTACAATTCCTTTTAGTATAATTGTGTAAAAAAAAAAACACCACATCTAAAAAAAAAAAAGTAAATGTAAGACAAAAAAATAGTACACGTGTCTTTTTGCTGTGAAATCTTTACTGATTTTCATTTGTAAAACATAAGAATTACTTTTATATTGTTAGTAATGGTTAGTAAGATGAACACTTTTAAGTAACTTAAATTTACTTGATTATATACTTTTTTTTTTTTAATCATGTTAAAATGTGATGTATCAAGCTTTTGAGAGATCTTTCAGTCATTGTATTGCATCGCATTATATGTAATGAGCTTTGTTTATAAAACTAGGCATTTCAATATCTTATTGAGACATTATTGGGAGATATAGAGTGATGATCTATATTTATATTTATTTTATGTCAATATTTATTAGTCATAAAAGCCTGATGTATTAAATATGATACTGAGCAAAAAACACATATGCAATATATATATATATTGTCTAAAGTTTCAATTAACTTCTATTTCAGAACAATACTTTTATGTCAGGCTGTAGAGGTTTAAAAGAAAAAGACTTTTGAAAAAGAGTTGAGATTATACGCAGAGATTATACAGTAAATCAGTTGCATGGGGTCTCTGAGGTGTGTTTGTTGTAATGTAAAAATATCGTCCCAAAGGAATTTTCTTTTCTGATAGTGAGTTTGTGTTTGGTTCAGAGTTTTTGACATCCTTAGCCTCCAACGTTTCTTTGAGGCTTTGATATTGCGTACTTCTGTGTCATCTCACTCATCGACTCAACATCAACCAAACACTTCACACAGCAAAAGTAGGAATTACGGTCACCTATATGACTAAAGGTGGCTATATTCTGAACCACAGAAATCCTGTTTCTACACTCTGAGCAAACTATGCCAGGATGTACTTTTAAGCAGGTATAAAATATTTTTAGTCAGCTTTGCACAGGATTGTCATCCAGCACTCAAAGCATAAGTGACATATACTGCACTAATTGGCTAGGAGGGTCTAGTTGTAGCAAACTCTCCCTGCAGTTAAGTGTCTTGCTCTAGGGTGCAAATAAATTGCAGGTTTGTAATCTCAGTAACTCATTACTTGCTGGATCACCTGGGATTGAATCTACAACCTCCACAGGACATAGTTCTGCCATAGTCACCAAGGGGCACTAAGTTCTTCACTTGTGATGAACTTTTAAGTTGGTAATCGTTTGCCCGTATTTGTGTGTACTTACTCACAGTGTAAAGCCGTGATCACAGTAAACTGTTCCCTCTATTAACTTTCATTATGCATGCAAACACAGGAGACATCAACCGCAAGCTCGTGTGGATAAGTGTTGCATTCTGCAATGTAAAAAAAGTTAAAGTTTGTTGAACTCTGACCTGTGAATTTGTATGGCAACTCATAATGGATCTACAGTAAACATCACAGATGGACCTCTTGGGTGAATTCAAAGAACACAAACTTAAAGCTGCAGGTTTGCAGTGTTGCTGGCATAGAATTTATTATTGTTTAATTATGATTTATTATTTATTCTAAACAAAAGCTTGACATGTTATCCAGGTTTGTTGCAGTCAAAGTAAAATTTACTAAAATAATAGTGCTACATAACTTTGTTCATGTTCCCCTGTGAATTTTTCATTGTCTGTGCAGATTTAAATTGGGTAACACTTTAGATTAGGGAACACATATTCACTTTTAATTGTTAAGAGTTTTCCCACAATAAACCCTTAATTTGCTTCTTATTGATAGTAATTAAAGTAGTTGTTTAGGTATGGGGTAGGGTTAAGGGACCTAAAATATGGTCATGCAGAATAAAGCATTAATATGTGCTTTATAAGTACTAATAAACAGGCAATATGCTAGTAATATGCATGCTAGAAAGCAACTGGTTAATAGTGTTACCTAATCTAAAGTATTACTTTAAAGTGTAATATTTATTGTAAATATAGACTATATGTCTTTTTTCACTTTTGTTACTGACTGAATCAAAAACCATTTGTCAAGAACATTTCATCAGATTAGTACTGCTTTTTCACAATCAATCTATTTCTCTGTGTTTTTTCTTCAGGTGGCTTCTCATTGGAGTCCTTCCTCAGCTTACAAGCGCTTGTCAAACTCTCCAGAATGAACAGGGCATTTAACAGGAGAAAGGGTAAGGGAATAGAGTTGATGGGCATTTAACAGGAGAAAGGGTAAGGTAATAGAGTTGATGTTTCTGCAATGTCAGCTGCCAATATGCCAACAAGCCTGACTGATTGATGAAGACAAATGTTCATTTATGCCAGCTGCTTGTACTACAGAATTCACTGTTACATTAAATTGACCTGAAACCAAAGTCTTTGAAGAACATGTTAGCTAAATGTTTTTCATTTGATAGCTAATTACGTTTTTTAGCTGCACCATAAGGGACGCAGTTCCTAGAGGTTTTAGCTCCCTGTAAAAACAATGACTTATTTCGTTTCAACGCATTTTCTTTGGGGAAGTAATGACTTCCAGGCCTGAATTAAAGCTCGCTGAGATGGGACGCACACTCAAGTTTCACCCCCACACATCAGGTTTTCAATGCTTCATTTCTGGCACTCATTTCTGCACTTCGTTTCCAATTCCAAACCTCCCCTACACACGCATTTTGCCTAATTTGAATAGACCTGCGGACAGACCTGGATTCATAGGTGACACAGGTGAGCCTACTTCACACAGAAAGTGTGCCTTCTAGGCTAATGTTTTATTAATGGAGATGACAGAGGAGCCTCTGGACTTGCTGGTGTGGTCACAGCCCATATTTGGTGAGTTTATCTCCAGCCACAAACACTGCAGTAGTAGGTTGCTTTGAATATTTCATAGCTCTCAATTGGGATTCACTCTTTGCCTGAAATTATTAAGTCCAAACAGACACTTTTGCACGCGATTCTCTTTTTCAGAAGATGATAATGTTGCTTAACGAACTAGAAATTATGTGAGACCTCACATTCATTGACCTTTATAGTCAGCAAGGGACACTTAACTGTGTGTAAACAGTTCTGCTGAATGCACAGTGTTAATCAAAAAAGGTTCAAAAGGAATATTAAAGATTTTAGGCAAAAATAGAAATACTGTATGAGTTCGAATGATTCATGCTTCTGCATTACATACATATTCTGAACCTGTTAAAGACTGTATCCATGTTTACATAAAAAAAATCCTGCAGTTCAGTCGGAAAGCTAAGTTTGGACTCATATTATAGAACAAAACATAAGTTTGAAAATTGCAATTCTAAAAACCATTGTAAAAGTTAACCTAGAATGTGTTTCATTGCATTCTTAGGTGATTATGTGATTGAAAGACTGGTGACATTATAACATGATATATTCTGACATTGATTAATTTAAATCAAATCAGAATTGAACTGAATCAGGAGTTTCTGAATGAGAACTGAATTAGGAAATCTGTGGCTGTTACATAAAGTAATTTTAAATTTCCAAATAAAAAAACAAGACTTGCTTTCAATTTTGAAAATGTTTCGTATGTAAGCTTCATATGTAATTTGATGTAAATAATTTTTTTTATATTGTAACAACAAAAAGCTCATATGATTTTTTTTAAGTCCTTGTAGAAAGCTCTTAGTTGGTTTAAACTGGTTTAAATCTCCCTGACTGAACAAAACCCCCTGAATAAAACTCTCAAATCAGACCTGGCTGTCAGGATCATGGACCTGTTTTGTTATGTTTTGCCCCTGTTTCTGTTCCTATGTTCCCTTATTTGGTCATGTTCCTGTCCTCGTTTAGTTAATTTTAGTCATTCTGTGCACCTGTGTTTGGTAACTGTCTTGTGTTTATAAGTTCTTGTCTGTGCATTTCTCCTCGGTCGGGCCTCTTCTCTGAGAATTCCTCAGAGAAGATCTCTCGAGGACCATACGAGACTGTTAAGGCTGTTAGCTAGCACCACCAGCTACCCGGACGACGCGCTCTGCTCATTCCATGACGCAAGCTTGAACACCGTGAGCAGAGTGACGTCGTCCGAAGATGGTCCTCAAGAGGTTTTCGCCGCCTTCGTGGATAGGATTCTGGCGAGAAACGGATCGCCATCCACCACCTGCCCTGATCCGCTACAGACCCAGTGCCCAGCCCACCATCTCCCCGCGGTGCGGAGCACTCTGCCTAGGCCCGTAGACCCAGCGGCTCCACCTCGGCTCCTAGCTCCCTCAACTCCACCGTCACCCGTCGATCCACCAGCTCCACCGGGCTCCCTCGTCCCTCCGGCTCTGCCTTGGTCGGACGTCAACCCGCCATCGCCTCAGGACTCTGCTCCTCCGGCTGCACCTCGTCGCTCCGTCCCACCGGCTCCATTGGGCTCCTTCCTCCCGCCAGCTCCACCTTGGTCCTCAGTCGCTCTGGCTCAGCTGCGGATCTCCGGATCTCCGCCTCTGCCTCGGTCGCCAGAGCCCTCGGCTCCACCCTGGCCCCCCGGATCCTCGGCATCCCCCTGGCACGTTGGCTCTCCGTCTCCACCTCAGGCTCTTCCGCCACCTGCTCCGCCGCCGTTGGTCAGCCCCCTGGAGTCGGCTGCCATTCTTCCTCCATGGCTCCTCCCTCCGTCGGCTCCACTGTGGGTCGCCATCATGGCTGTGGCCTGGGTCCTGCTTGGCTCCTCCTGATCCAAGTTCTTCCTGTTTCCTCCCTGGCTCCTCCCTCCATCGTCACCTCCCTGGTCTCTGTCTGCCGGCCCCCTCCCGGGTGTCCGTCCTCCTCCTGAGCCTCCTCCCAAGCTCCCACCTATGCCTCCCTCTGTTGTTGCCTACGGTGCGAGGACGCACCTTCCGGGAGGGGG
>NW_015645076.1:1430260-1432852 GCF_001515625.1 Sinocyclocheilus rhinocerous | reverse complement strand
GCCCGTAGACCCAGTGGCTCCACCTCGGCTCCTAGCTCCCTCGCCTCCACCGTCACCCATCGATCCATCAGCTCCACCGGGCTCCCTCGTCCCTCCGGCTCCGCCTTGGTCGGGCGTCGACCCGCCATCGCCTCAGGACTCTGCTCCTCCGGCTGCACCTCGTCGCTCCGTCCCACCGGCTCCATTGGGCTCCTTCCTCCCGCCAGCTCCACCTTGGTCCTCAGTCGCTCTGGCTCAGCTGCGGATCTCCGGATCTCCGCCTCTGCCTCGGTCGCCAGAGCCCTCGGCTCCACCCTGGCCCCCCGGATCCTCGGCATCCCCCTGGCACGTTGGCTCTCCGTCTCCACCTCAGGCTCTTCCGCCACCTGCTCCGCCGCCGTTGGTCAGCCCCCTGGAGTCGGCTGCCATTCTTCCTCCATGGCTCCTCCCTCCGTCGGCTCCACTGTGGGTCGCCATCATGGCTGTGGCCTGGGTCCTGCTTGGCTCCTCCTGATCCAAGTTCTTCCTGTTTCCTCCCTGGCTCCTCCCTCCATCGTCACCTCCCTGGTCTCTGTCTGCCGGCCCCCTCCCGGGTGTCTGTCCTCCTCCTGAGCCGCCTCCCAAGTTTGGGGGCTGATATGTCAGGATCATGGACCTGTTTTGTTATGTTTTGCCCCTGTTTCTGTTCCTGTGTTCCCTTATTTGGTCATGTTCCTGTCCTCGTTTAGTTAATTAGTCATTCTGTGCACCTGTGTTTGGTAATTGTCCTGTGTTTATAAGTTCTTGTCTGTGCATTTCTCCTTGGTCGGGTCTATTGTCGTGAACGTCATCCTTGTGCTCTGTATCTCCCTATTGGATCATTAAAAGAGCCTGTGCTCCAGCGTATTGTGACACTGGCTGACAATAAACTAGCTTTGTGGAACAGGCTGTTTTTGCCACTATAAAGATGACCTTTATTTAGGGGGGGAAAGCTGAGTTTTGCTATTCTTTAGCAAAAGGTTGAATTTAAACTAATGTTCATAAGATAAATAAGCCTGGCAGGGTAACTTTGGCAACAGGTTGTATTTTAACATTTAATGTGCATTAAGTGATCTCATCCGTGCTCTTGCATTTTACCAGTTGTTTTGAATGCTTACCCTTTATGATTATTTGTGTTTAAATTGACAGCTAATCGGTGGGAGCATTACAAAATGACCTTTAGACCTGAACTCTAGACAGAGATGTCCTGCGGTGCAGTAACCTTTTCATAATTCAGCAAGGTACAGGGAAAAGCAAAGGGTAAAGCTAAAAAAGGGTAAAGCTGTCTCCTTTGCACCACGTTTGTTATTTTTGAGTTCAAAGACCAATTAGCTGAACCTGTTAATTGCACTGTTGTGGTTTCACTCATTTTCTTTAGTATTTAAAAATACTGCAATGACCTAGTAGATTGCTGTTATTAATTTTGGAGGTTGCATGCCTCAGCAGTTTTCTCCAAAGTACAGACTCAAATCTTCTGAACTTGGAGAAGTATTATCTCTTATAGTTTTGCAGTACAAGAGCTGAACTTTGTTTTTGTTTTTTGTTTTTTTGCTGTAAAGTGTTGTGATTTTATAGAATTATACATTTTAAGAATGTATGTAAGGTTATCATGGAATTATTGAGATTATCATAATCTGCTTAATATGTAAATAACATTGCATTAGCCTTCATTTAATTTGTGGTGTTTGCTATTATTCTTGCTGAACAGATTCCTAAAGCCCCATTCAGCTTGTTGAGGAGTCCAATAGTCAGAGTTTCTGACTCTAAGGGGTCCCCGGTTATATCTTTTGGTTTAGAGGGCCCCTGTTAGCACATAATTTTGGGGATAAGAACCTTTTTTCTTTTCTTTTTTTAAATGCTGGAATTTAATGATTTTCATGAGCTTTGGATCTATTAATAGTTCTTACATGCTACGTGTAGCTACTACCAAGCAGCAATGTACAGCACGACCAGTGTAGTCTGATCACCAAATTAATGATTCTTTTGATCTGTTATTTTTGAGTGAGAACTTTTCTTTTTCCGATTCCTTGTCAAACGAATGAACAAATCAACAAAGAAATGAATAAATTAATAAAATGTTTTTTATTTTTTATTTTAATTTAGTATTTTTATTTAATATATAGTTAGGGCCAGTTATTTTGTTGCATTTAGAGTGTCTCTAAAAGTCTTTAAAATAGAAAAGTTATGAGAAGCCTTTGTAAACATACCTCTTGAAAGATTTGCATATTGCATATACAGTCATGGCCAAAAGTTTTGGCAGTGACATACATTGTGTGTTTTGCCAAGTTTGCTGCTTAAGCTGTTGTGGTGTTCACTCACATTGTTTCTAGATTATTGTGTAGAGTGATTAGATGCATTTTAAATAATTGCTAAAAGCTACATTGGCCAAAAAATGAACTTTTCACACAAAAAAAACAAATTCAAGGAGAGAGGTTTGACTGCAGTGAAGAAGTCTTCAGGATGTCCTAGAGTGTCCAGCAAGCGCCAGGATGGTCTCCTCCTGAGGAGTCAGCTACGGAATCGTGTCACCGTGTATCCAGAGCTTGCTCAGGAATGGCAGCAGGTTGGTGTGAGAGCATCTGCACGCACAGTGAG
>NW_015645076.1:1415748-1430141 GCF_001515625.1 Sinocyclocheilus rhinocerous | reverse complement strand
TTCTGCCCAAAAACACTGCCATGAATAAAGAATGGTATCAAAACATCCTGCAAGACGACTTCTTCCAACGATCCATGAGCAATTTGGTGATCTGTGCATTTTCCCGCATGATGGAGCACCATGTCACAAAGATGGGCCCAGAAGCTAATATCCAGCATGCCAGAGCGAATTGCAGAGATTATGAAGAACAAGGGTCAACACTCATTTTTTTGCCAATAAAAGCCTTTAAAACTTATGAGTCCTGTGTTGTGCCAACAGTGAAGCATCCTGAGACCATCCATGTCTGGGGTTGCTTTTCAACCAAGGGACTTTTCAGTATACCATAGAAACGTGGAAAAATAATCTACAAATACTGAAAAAGCAAACTTTTCAAAACAAAATTTGTCACTGCCAAAACTTTTATGTTTGTCCTGTTCAAATATGATGATAATCTCATCATTTGGCAGCAGCCTACTGAGGGCAGTAAGTATAAAATATACTTTTTGGATTTTTTCCGCCAAATGTTTCTCTATTAAAAGTACTACAAGAATTTAATGGAACCAATAAAGAATTGGAACTGCAAAGAGCAATTGAAATCAGAACCAGAATTTTTTAATTCCTTTGAATTCCTATTTCCATTATAGGAATTCATAATGGGAAATTTGTCAACTGTGCTAGTAAGTTTTGCTCAGGCAAGCACTGTCATCTTCTTGAGAAACTGTTAAAATCTAGTTTTGTTTGAAGACATTTGTGCCACCCAAACTATAAGCAGTTGAGTTTTTCAAGTGTCCTCATGACATTACTCCAGCAGGGAATATCTGAGTACTCGTCCTCTCTGTGTCGAGCATTAATTGGTGTGCAGTACCGTTGAGCTGATCAGATTTCAGCTGATTAAAGTGTGAGTGTGTGTGTACACACCTGCATGGCGATGAATGCTGAAGAGCCTGTGTTATAAAGGTGTCAAATAAACAGTGAGAGAGCTGTCTCCTCTTTGGCACAGGATTGGACGGCTTGTCAGCTTCATTATATTATTGTTTTTTTTGTCTGCATTGCACTTCTTATACTCTAAGGGCCATCTCTCTTACTCGCTGTCTCTCTTGGTCTCCTTCTCCATTCCTTAATCTTTCATTCTGTTTTCCTCTCTTTCTCTCCCACTGTTTTTTTATGTTTCTCTAAAATTTTTTAAGGCTGCGCCCTGCTGAGTCAAGTCTACATCACGGCAGCATGCACTGACCATAGAGGTCTCCTTTTGCCAATTCATAAACCCACAATGGTTTCAAGGGAGAAAAAAAAGAACAGTGAGGAGCTTTTCATCAACACCTACACAGGCAATAGGAAATAAAGCACAAAATGTCAGTCAACCCGGTAGGAAAAAAAAATGCTGCTGTCTTATCAGGGTTATCCCACCCTAAATTTAATATAGGCATTCGCAAAGGTCCCTGAAGTACAAAGAGAGCCCCTCAAGGAATCGGTAATAAGCGGCATATAACTTGCGAGTGTCACGTCACGCTGTCGAGGAAGCGCGCAGGAGGCACGAGTAAACGAGAACTGTCTTTAATCAAGGAAACATAGGAGATAATCCACAATAGGAGCTTGAGCCAACACACGTAGAGAACGAGTAGACCTGACAAACACAAACTGAACAGACTAGGACTGTGTCCGAAATCGCCCCCTACCCTTAAATAGGGCACTATTTGAGGGAACAGCCATTTTTAGTGGTGTCCGAAACCATAGTGGACGTTCTCGAGTGCACTCATTCAATCCCACAATGCACTGCAAAAACGAGTGTACAACTGGTGCACGCTCAACGGCTAGAGAATGCCCATAATGCACCGTGAGAGTCACGCGCCGAATGAAGTCCCGCATCTCGCCAGAAGATGGCCCCCGCAGCTGAATAATCAATCCGTTCATTTTTACAAAGCGCTCATCCATGGCGTACAGCATAATGTACAACACGGGTATAAATTCATTGTAAATTGATTATTAAATTGTTTGATTAGGGTTTATACATAATTTCCGTGACAGAGTTCAAGATAAATCCTTTAATCTTACTACTGGAGCTGCTAGTTTGCTAGTTTCAAATGATTAATAAACAGCAAGCACAAACTATGCAAAAGCGTTATTCCTTCCGGTGCACTCAGTGTCCGAATTCACTACTCATTTTCATTCACTCCTTCTAGTGAACTGAATTAGTGACCTAATGTAGGGAATAGTGAATGAGGGTATAGGGGGCGATTTCGGACACAGCCTAGGACTTTTAAACACAGGGCAATCAGGGGAACACAGGTGACATCAATGGAACATAATCAAACTAAACAAGGACAGGAACATGACCAAATAAGGAAACACAGGAAGGACAACGGGGGCAAAACAGGTCCAAAAGTCTGACAGCGAGAACATGTGACAGGAAAACATGACAAAACCATACCAAACTCATATTATTTCATTTTCTGTTCCAATCTAGCTTCCACGAGTCACAGTACACTAGGCAAGGCAAGTTTATTTATATAGCACATTTCATACACAATCATAATTCAAAGTGCTTTACATAAAATCACATCAATAAAAGCTGAGAATAAACATTTTTAAATGATTAAAATAGTATTTAAAACATATTAAAACTGTTAAGAATAAATAAATAAATAAATAATGAGGATACATAAAATACAGTGCAATCATTCGGGCGTAGCACAGTTCTCATTCAATAAATGCACAGCTAAACAGATGTGTTTTAAGTCTATATAATGTGATAATGACATGAACAAGTTTCTCCAGGTATTTGGGGGGGGGTCTGATGAAATGTCATCAGACATTTTGATGACATTTACCCTCAAATATCATGATTCCCTTTAATTAAATATATTTTAGATATGTGCAGTTTAAACATCCATTTATATTATGAAAAAAAAACATCTTTAAAACATCTGGAAAATATTTACTACCTCTTAAAAAAATTGCATCCATTGGTAGAATAAAATAATTTGTGATTTATCTCAAAGGGGTGTGATGGTGAACTAACAGTTTGGTACCTTGGTTTTTTTTTCTTATCACGTTCCAGTTTTTGGTACAGTGGTGAAAAACTTCACTGCGTTCATTTGGTACACATGCGTGCCGAACTGAAAAACGAACAATTTCGGTACAAAAACGTGTAACGTTACAACCCTATTACCTAATGATTTCTGACCAATATTGAGAAAGAGGTAAAAGAGGTAAATTGTACTTTTTAACTTTCATTTATTACTATGTAATAATTTGGAAAATGTAACCATTTACTACACTATTTTTGGTTGCACTTTATTTTGATGGTCCCTTTAACACATTCTCTTCACTATAAGTAACGTTGCACCTACATGTCTACTAACTCTCATCAGAGTATTAGTAGAGTATTAGTAGACTGGTAGGGTTAGGGTTAGAATAAGTTGACATGTACTTGCAAAGTTACACTGTAAAAAAAATTCCGTAAAATTTACGGTAAAAAAATGGCAGCTGTGGTTGCCGGAATTTTACCGTAAAAACTACGGTAGCAACGTTTTAGGTTTTATGGTAATGTCCAATACCGTTGTTCACCGTATATAATAGGGGAATTTACCGTTAACCATTTAACAGGTTTTTACTGTAGCATTTTTAGTCTTTTACCGTTAAATTCACGGTCATTTTTTACAGTGTACTTATAGTCAGTAGAATGCCTGTAGGGAGGCCATGACAATAAAGAGTTAGTAGGTCTACTAATACTCTGATGAGAGTTAGTAGACATGTAGGTGCAACATTACTTATTGTCAACAGAATGTTCGAAAGGAACCATCAAAAGAAAGTGTTACCCTATTTTTTGTAACCTTTTCTGTGGACCCCCTAGTGCGCCCTTGCAGCCGCCGGGGGCCCCTGAACTCCTTGAACAGTTTAAAAACTCCTCAACTAATTAAACAAGATGCACATGGACCTCTACATTTAACACTGACAACCACAAGAACACATTTAATTAAAAGATGAGGTCTGATTAATCACCACATGAAAAGTAATTGAAAGTGACAACAAATGCAACAACAGCGGCATAAATAAAATCAAGAGTAATCAGTTTAATTTATTCATGCCGTGCGTTGCTGTGATCTCAAGTACTGCATCACAGTGTATTATCCTCACATTACACACCTTGCTCAAAAATGACTAGAAAGAAAAACATGGAAAAGCTTTCTTTGTGTTTTTGAATCTTTGGTGTGCTTACTGTTTAATGTTTAAAGCATTTAAATTGGGGGAGGAAAAGACCTATGTTGATGTTGAGAGTTTTTAAGGGGTCTCTGAGGTAAAGATGCCATGTCGGCTGTGCAGGAGAAGCAATAATGAACTTTAAAGGTTCCAGAGATTGTAATTCCTGTGTAACTAGAGTTAATTTATGGTGCCTCTATGGTGTATTAAAAAGTTTGGGACAACTACAAAAAAAATCTAACAAATGAAAGGTCAAATGACTAAGGCCATATTTGGACAGCAATGCAGCACAGAAAAGATACACTGTCACGACTTTTTAATCACATGGAGCAGCATAAACTTAAATGCATGTAAATGATAAATGATCAACTGATAAAAACTGATAAATGATAACTAATAAATAATGTAAATAAGTATTATTAAATATTATTTAATATAAATGCAAAGCCTGCATTAAATTGTGACAGGTTCAGGCAATTTTTAAGTCAGTAACTATAATTTTAATTTAGAAAAATTCCAAGCTTAGATTTATTTAATGTTTGATTGATGGAAAATGTCAGTCATCTGCCATTACACCTAAATTCTTTTTATTTTTCTCTCTTTTTTGATCCAGATAAACCCAGTATGCACACACCTGAATCCTTGGTGAGAAGTCATGTTGTGTATAATGCAAAGGTAGAGTTTGAGACATATTTCTTATTTGTTCCTGTACGTAGTTCTTTCTGCTTCTACTATATTTACTACACAGTGGGGGGACATATACACACACTCAGGCACCCTGTGGGCCATCCTAAATAGCAAGTGCACAAATGCACACTGCGTACCACTGTGTACACCATTTCTTTGACTTTGGGATGTGAGATGTGTGTGCGTTAAGAGTGTGAGAGATAGCCTGCTTCACTGAAGCTGTTGCTATGATGGATGTAGTGATGTTTAAAGTTGTACTAAATGCACTTGAGTGTGTATGTGTGTGTGTGTGTGTGCGTGCGTGCATGCGAGTGTGTGTGTGTGTGTGTGTGTGTGTGTACGTGTGTACGTGCATGCATGCATTTGTGTGTGCGTGTGTGCATGTGTGTGTGTGCGTGCATGCGCGCGCATGTGTGTGTGTGTGTGAGTGTGGAGTGTTATGAGAGCTCCCAGAACTCCCTTTCTCTAACCTTCATCGGTTTTTATCACCAGCAGCCAGTACAAAATGATATACACACCTATTCTAATCAGCCCAGTCACCAATACATACAAAATACATACATAAAATGTTTTATTCAAGGTTTGTGGTTTGTGTCTACTGTGTGTTCATGCAGTTCCTGGGAATTACAGAAGTGGAGCAGCCCAAAGGGACAGACATGGTCCGTGTGGCCGTCAGGAAGCTGAAGGTAGTGTGTTTACAGCACTCCACTATTCTGAACATTTATGGGCTATAAAACGTGCTCACGGTTCTTCTCGCCTGTTTATGGGGCAGAAACGGCTGTGATAATTAAATGTAAATATACAGACATTTTAAAAGGCCAAGTTCACTTCCAAAGTTCATATAACAGGCTCAAGCTGCATTTCAATTGTATGTGAGTGCCAGTTAACACAAGGCAAAAGCTGGTAGGTAAAACAATAATTTATATCATTATTAATCTGATAAAAATAATGAAATGATTAATAATTGAATAGTGATTCTTAATTTATTCATGTCTAATTATTATAAATGAATATTCTGTATTTTATTGTTATATTTTACATGATCATTTGTCTTCAATCATCATTAATACTGTTGCTGATATTAATATTCTAAATACTACACTAACCCTGTTTATACCATAGACCTACACTGAACGAGGGACCTGAGACATATTTAGGGCCAAGAATATCTTAGAGACTTTTAAGTGGGTCTTTTCAGCTGATGAACCACGTAGCAATGCCCTAGCAAATTCAGAGCAAAACCCTGGCAACCCTAACATTGGCAAACTCCCTCACATTTCCTTTAGAAAACGTAAATATCTTTTGGAAACATCTGTGTGTTTATTTAATAACTGAACCAAACAGTCAATACACAGGACTCTGCTTATAACTAAAACTGTTTATGAGACTGAAATAAAGCTGTGACTCATTCACGGTGGGATTTTTAGGGGACAGATTAAGGGCACAATAAAAATGTCCTTTTCCTGGACGATATTTCTTTCGCCCAATTTATGTCCAGCTTTGGACTTTCTGCAGGTCAGTGCATTGCTCTGGAGACGTGTTTGAGCACCTCATTTCACCTGATGCTCTACTGCTCTCCAGCAACACCTCCAGCTCTCTCTGCTTTTCCCTTGATAGTATGTATTTGCACAGCATGTGCTGAATCACTTTTGCTTCCTTAGTTTCAAAGGCACATCAAGAAGTCAGAGGGGCAAAAAACTCCTAAAGTGGAGCTTCAGATCTCTATATATGGTGTGAAGATATTGGACCCTAAAACCAAGGTAGGTTTTCTTCACAGGAAGTGCTTTATGAATAAATATAAAACTATATTGTTGATGTGATTCCATGTATTGCAACCCTACTTTAGACTTGAAAAGTCACAGTAATTTATTCATCCCAATGTACTACCCCACTACCATCCTCACACCCGCTCTGACAGAAAAATAAAATTTGGCAGAAAATTACATTTGCTATCTTATCTTTCAAACATTTACTGTTTAATGTCATGCCAATTAAGTGCCGTTAGCACAACTGACAGAATTATTTATTTCCAATACTAAAATAATTTAACTAATTCAGCAACTAAAGTAACCAAATAGCAAAATAGCTCTGTCAGGATCTGAAAAGAGAGCCAATGTTTTTGAACAGCAATTGTTAGAAAAATCATGAATGCCTATTTTCCATTTCAAAAGCAAAGGTGGCAGGTTGTTTAATAGCAGAATCTTCTCACATGAGAAATAGTTTCTGTTGTCATGTGTAACGTGAGGTATTATTGTAGATAAACTCACAGTATCTGCACAAGCACGGGAAATCAGTAATAACCAAGGGCGATCGCTTCTGGGCATTTAATGCTCAGTGGGGAAAGACTAACACTAAGTGAATTTGCAATTGTGTTTGAAATTTTATTGCGGTATCCCTCATTAGACTTCATTGAGTTTGTTGTGCTGTAACGCTTGTCAGTTTGAATGAGTGAGAAGACACAGTGCGAATGCATAAATCACATCAGCTGTAAAACAAACACTTTTCCATCAATATACTGTATCAATCATCATTTACAATTCAGTAATGAATTTACAATTCATAAACCTATAAACTTGTCCCTTTCAAGTGCACACTGTGTTTGTCCATATCAAAGATTTTTTTTTTTTTTATTGGATGTTAATTAAAAAAAAAAAAAGATTTATTTGAAATTAATAAAATATAAATTATTTCTCACAAATTAAACACTAAATGGATATCAGGAATCAGTCATTGAGAATTATGTATAACAAACTTGATTGTCATGAAATATAATTTATAGATGAGGGATCACACTTAAATCCAAGTGGAAATAAATGTACTAGGCCAGTGTGAATACTATAGCCAGTTAATATAGTCATAAGCTTCACTGACGGTGCTGAGGGATGAAATATAATTTATAGATGAGGGATCACACTTAAATCCAAGTGGAAATAAATGTACTAGGCCAGTGTGAATACTATAGCCAGTTAATATAGTCATTAATATAGTCATACAATATATCCCCATCAGATCTTGAAACTGCTCAATTCAGCATCTACACTTGTCAAACAGGGGTTTCATTTGGTTTGTGTGCATAAAATGGGTAGCAGTCTTGGAATGCGTTATTTTGAATGTTTTGATGAAAGCTTGTTGAGGCTGTTATCATGTTCTTGTGCACAGAACTACATACAGACAAATGCTCCAGTCTATTGCTTCTCATTTCAGTGAAATCACAAATGAAAATGCATGCGTCCCCGCTTTTGATATACATACACTGACAAGCATCTGCAATTATGCATTATTAAAAGAATAGTTCACCCAAAAATGTCAGTTTGCTGAAAAATTTACTCATCCTCAGGTCATTCAAAATGTGGGTGAGTTTGTTTCTTCATTGGAACAGATTTGGAGTAATTTAGCATTAAATGACTTGCTCACTAATGAATCCTCCGCAGTGAATGGGTGCCGTCAGAATGAGAGTCCAAACATCTGATAAGACTGCAATAATCCTCAAGTAATCCACACAACTCCAGTCCATCAAATATCGTATGAAGTGAATTATTGTGATGTTTTTATCAGTTGTTTGGACTCTAATTCTGACGGCACCCATTCACTGCATAAGTTCCATTGGTGAGAAAATTGTGAATTGTGTAAATTTATCCAAATCTGTTATGATGAAGGAACAAACTCATCTACATCTTGGACAGCCTGTGGGTGAGTATATTTTTAGCAAATTTTCATTTTTGGGTGAACCATTCCTTGATGTCTTTTTCTATCAATTCTTCAATAGGTAGAGCTTGTCTTTCATAAAGGCCGAGGTCAGGGATCTTGGGCCTAAAAAGGTTGGTGACCACTGCTTTAAAACAACATGTTATTTTAGATGTTATTAAATGAATTGGTCAGCAAGAATTATTGTGGCCTCAAGTTTCTATGTAATTAGTTCATAACAATTCTCGCTCCCCCATCCCTACCAATTTTTAAAACAATATAAATAAGCACCTCTTATGCATGTAAAATGCATGTAAAGGCTCATGTCAAAAATGTATTCATGTTAATTTTGGAGAAACTTCTGAAAAAAAATTAATAAACATAATTGTTGAAACATAAATGGGAACACAGTTTAATTCTCCCGAGCTATAAAGAGACTTAAAAATATAAACCTCTGAGCAATACAATTTTCCTCCAGGCTGTTTTCGATTTGTTGCTTTTTGCTTCAAAATAGGTCAGTCATACCAGTGAGCTTTTCATCTTAGTTCAACTCTCCTTCCTATTCCAGGAGATGCAGCATAACTGCCAACTTCACAGAATGTCCTTCTGTGCAGACGACAAAACTGATAAAAGGATCTTCACCTTTATCTGCACAGAACCCGAGACGAAGAAACACCTGTGTTACGTGTTTGACAGTGAAAAATGTGTAAGTAAATAAGCTTGTAATATCTAAAGTTACATAGGCAGAAACCTGGTTTGCTTAATGATTGCAATGTGTGCAAATCTCACCCAGGCAGAGGAGATCACTCTTGCTATTGGACAAGCCTTTGATCTCGCCTACAAAAAGTTCCTAGAGTCTGGTGGAAAAGATGTAGAGACGAGAAAACAGATTGGAAACCTTCAGAAACGAGTAAGATTATGTTCTTGGAATATTGCTCACACGTTCGAGATGTAGATAAACATTCCCAGAATACATTCTCACTCAAACACACTCATACCTGGGGGATTCTTCAACTATGGGCACTTTTGGCCCTGTGGAATTTTAGAAAATAACTTTCTTTTACCCACACTAAACACACTTTTCACTATTTTTTTCAATCTGTCCACTAACAGTGTCCAACAGTGTGTATAGTTATTTAAAAAGTGGCAAAAGTAAATCATGAAAGCATAGTTTCCATAAAAAGTTTCCAAGACTGTTTTAATATCATCTTCAAGTTAAAAGCTGTTAGTTTTTATAAAAATCGACCCCTGAGACATAAAAGTGCCTAAAGTTGTAGAAACACCCATCAGTTTGAGAGTTGATTCTTGGAAATATGTCAACAAACAACAACATGGAGGAAGGTTGCGGTTGTTTTTGAATGATTTGTATAGAACTGAGAAAAAAATAAGCAAAATAGTGGAAAATATGGATGTGACAGTGCTTGGGGAGATATGGGGAGCAAACATTTTGTAGACTGGTGCACACAAGGGAAGAAACGTATTATTTGGGTTGTTGTCAATAAATAGTTTTCATCAAACAAGATTCAATATTGCATACTACAAACTTTGATAATGTCAATCTGTGAATCCGCACGGCATTAGTGAATACTGAAAATATAAAAAGCACAGCTTACATGTGCAACAGGCCCATATCAACAATTATTACTATAAATGTTCTACAAACTTTGCTTTGCTTATAGCTTTGAATCTTTTTGACGGCTGTGCAGAAGAATCAGATATTTAGCTCTCCCCAGTGATTTAGCTGATTCCAGTGTAAATACATTTACTGTATGCCACATTACAATGTCTGCATAAATGTTCCTTTTCATTATTTATACTGTATGGTGCTTAAAATGCAGCTTCCTTTGAAATGTAAATACGAGTATAGATGTAACCAGAATTTCACTGGCTCATAATCTCGTGAGCAGGCTGCGGGGGCGTCCTGTATCCCAAAAACGTATGCAAAATGTTTTCATGTGATTGACAAATGAAAATGTGAATCTTTTTGTGCAATGTGCTTATGTTAATTAAAGATTCAGGATTTGGAGATGGAAAACTCAAAACTGAAGAAGAAGCTTAAGGAGCTGGAGGATCAGCTGATGGATTCTCGCTGCTCGCCAGAACCTTCAGTAGGAAATGAGACTTGCTTATCATTCCAGTCAAATGCTGCTGTTTCCTGCCAATCTCAATGGTTCTGCTCTCTTTCAGTTCATCAAAATGTGTTTGTTTTTCTCTTTTATCTACCCCGCCATTTGTTTTTCCCCTTTTCTCCATTCCAATCTTTCTCTCTCACTCCCCAACCCCCAGTGCCCTTTTTCAGCACCTGCATGTTAATGTCTCTAATGAGCCGTGCATTTTGCAGAAGCCGTCTGCCTTGTCCTGGTGTGGTGATGATGTCACATCACTGTCCAGCCTAGAGATCTCCTCTGTCACTCTAACGCCTGTCAGCTCACCCGATTCCAGCCAATCAGCAAGCTTGCTCACCCAGCCTCCTGCTAAGCCCACCCACTCACAGCCCACAAGTGGTTGCATCGTGCCACAACCTCGTGTAAATGTCCCGTACATAAAAAAACAACACAGAGCACTTTGCATGTGATTCAATTACAATTTTTCATACTTAAAGGGATAGTTCACCCCCCAAAAAATTCTGTTGTCATTGTTTCCCAACCTGAATGGCCTTTTTCTTCCATGAAACAAAAAAGTTTTTCATAGTACACTTTTCTGTGCTATGACAGTAGATGAGAAAAAAAAGCACCGTAAAAGTGCTCCGTATGATTCATGCAATATATAATTTAGTCTTCTGAAACTATATGATATCTCTGTCCAGAACAAACCATGTGTGAACTATTGTCTAGCTAGTGGTTCTCAAATTTTTTGGGTGACACCTCCTTTTGAAAGTTGAAAACTTGCAAAAATCCTATATTCAAAAATTTTTTAAAAATTAATTGAACATATTAAGTAAATGAATAAGTAATACTGCTTTGCAGTAATAGTTGGACTAAAATAATCATTTTAATAAATCTAGACATTTACTCACTTTTATATTTCTCCAACCCCGTATTAAGTTTTCATTTGTGAAACACAATAAACAAAAAATTTGTGTAACACAAAAGTACAATAAAAGTAGTCCATACGTGTGCATTATTCCAAGTCTTCATTTCAAGTTAATTCAATAACAGATCGTAATTGAAGTCAAAATTGTTTCTTTACCCATTTAATTCTGGCAACTCAGTGAACGCCACTTATAGGGATAATTCACCCAAAAAAAATGAAAATTCTGTCATTTACTCAACTTCCACTTGTTCCAAACCTGTATGAGTTTCTTTCTTCTTTTGAGCACAAAAGATATTTTGAAGAATGTAGTATGGAGTAACCAAACAGCTGACGGAAGCCATTGATGTCCATGGTATTTTTTACCATACTATGGAAGTCAATGGTTACGTCAGCTGTTTGGTTTAAATAATAACAGGTGAGCTAAGAGAAGTAGAAGAAGAAACTCACACAAATCGCATTGGTTCTCACATCAGTGCGGTAAATCTGAAAGGTGAAGGGTAACCAGATTTAATAGCTAGGCAAGTCTCCACACTTTTTGAGAACCACTGCTTCAACCTTGTTCTTACTAAAAGAAAAAAAAGGAAAAAACTTTGATAAAATGAATACATTTAATTGAATTTACAGTTAAATGCTTATCATACAGTTGGGCTGGTTTTGATGCCTTTAACACACATATTACTCTTATATCCATGTTATTAGGCTGGAAGCATACAAGCTAGAGTGCCCTCTACTGACATATTTGATATGGTTCCATTCACCCCCGAATCTCCAATAACAAGACGGCTGAACTGTAACGGCATCTCATCTCTATACCTGCCTTCAAAAAAAGACAGAGGTGGGGGCTCCTTCCGTCTGCTGTCTCACTTAGATGAATGTGTTACTTTTGTAAGCACCTGAAGGCAAAATCCATAATTGCTAATGTAATATGCTTCTCCATAAGAGGGTCCATTTGATTTGGAACCAAATGAAGCCAGAGTATAGATGTTGAACGGAGAATTTTACTGATACATTGTTGTTGTTGTTTTTTTGTATGTATACATTAATTATATATTCATTTATATTTGTATATATAAATATAATTTTTGCAAGTGGTGCTCCATGAGCTATTGCACATTCAATACAAGTGTCTGCTAAATGACAAATGATTTACTAGTTTGTCTGGTTGTGCTGTAGATATAGACCTGTTTGGAGCTGAACCATTTGATCCGTTAATTTGTGGACCTGCTGTCTTCACCCCAGACATCCAGTCCAAATTGGATGAGATGCAGGTGAGCATGTTTAGTCTTTTCTGTTTTTTTTTTTGTTTTTTTTATCTTTCATTTAGATTGAAATTCCGTTCAATATGATGATTGTTTTCATGTTATGGCATATAACGGAGAAATGGCTGATAATAAAATAAAAAAAATATTGACAGATAATCGATATGGTAATAATATATTACGCATCCCTATTTTTATTCTGTTAAAGCTTTTTTATTTTTATAGTACCATGCTAGTACTAAACATTATAGGATTGAAGCACAATCTTTATTACAACTGTACCATGGTACTTGTGTATGTATCATAAAGTTTTAATTTAGTTTTGACGCAATGTGCAATTTATATACAGTGGGTATAGAACCTAGCTTAAAAATAAACTGCATGAAATCTTTTGTCAGGCAGACATACAAACGTTTGGTTAAAGGGAGAAAACAAAACACAATGGCTGCAGGTCAAACACATCTACAGTGGGTATAGAAAAGAATCATCCCCCTTTAAATTAATCACATTTTGTTGCTTTGCAGCCTGAAATTAAGATGGATACAGTTTTTATTTTATCCAGCTTTTACAGCTTTTATCCAGCTGTATTTACTCAGTGCAACTTATAACACCCAACATGTAAGATATAACACCAACATGTCATAAAAAATAAAAAAACAGAATCACTGAGTTGGAAAAAGGATCATCCCCTTGTGGAGACCTTTTGCTTTAATTACAGCCTTTAGTCTGTTGGGAAATGTCTTTACTAAATTTGCAATATTTGCCCACTCTTCTTTGCAGAACTGCTCAAGTTCAGTTAAATTTGATGGTGATCATTTGTGGACTGCATTCTTCAAGTCATTCCACAGATTTTCAATGGGATTTAAGTCTGGGCTCTCATTAGGCCATGCAAGGACATTCACCTTGTTGTAGCCGTTTATTTGTGATGATTTACATTTTTATTATTTGTATTATGTGTATATTTATATTTGTATTCATGAATTGTTTTGTTTGAGTATTGTCCACCTGTCTGGTTTTAGCGACGTATGCATCTCCATATAGGGGCGGGTAATAGGAAGCTGGGATAGATTGTGTTTGGATATTGGGCATAGTGGTAGCTAACAGTTTTTTGACCACTTCGTTATTTTGGCTTGATTTTTCATTTGTTGGAAATAAGAACTGAATTTAGAAATGCTTTTGAAACTAAACAATAGCATTTAAGAAACGAAATCAAAAATTGAAAGGAAGTTTGGAATGGAGTGCGTGTAAAATAACCGCTGTTCCCCGAATCCACGGCCTAATTCAAGAGGCAGACACACACCTTTTTCTGCTTCAACCACTGTGTGCTCAGTTTTGCTGTGTGCTTTGAGTCATTGTCATTGGCGGAGGGCAGCAGATCTCTTGGTAGCCTCTCTGACCAGTTTCCTCCTGGCTCTTTCCTCCAGTTTGGAGTGATGTCCTGATCCAGGGTATTTGGTGTATTTGGTGTAACAGAATATGTTGACATGCTTTAATGTTCAAAAAACACATTGTTTTTCAAATACTGTACATTATTGTAGGTCCTCTATGCCC
>NW_015645076.1:1399190-1413463 GCF_001515625.1 Sinocyclocheilus rhinocerous | reverse complement strand
TTTTGTATCCATCTCCTGACTTGTGCCTGTGCACAACTTTATCCCAGAGATCTTTTGACGGTGCCTTGCCACCCATAGTTGATTGTTTGCTTCAGTTGCACTACCAAGGACTGAAATGCTCCAGGAAAGCTCTTTTCATGCTGAGCTGATCAAAATGACCACAGCTGATCACAGTTGAAAGTCAAATGGCTTTGTGTGCCTTTGAGAAGGTGATTTGCTACACCTTATAGAGTTTACAAGTCATTTTTAGGAGAGAGGTGATCCTTTTTCCAAATCAGTGATTCTGTTTTGTTTTGTTTTTTTCAGACATGTTGGTGTTATATCTTTCACTTGGATGTTAATACAGCTGGAAAGCTACAAAATGTGATTATTTTAAAGGGGGGTGATTCTTTTCTATACCCACTGTATCTCCAAATTTGAATGCTAAAAATGTTTGTGTAAATAATTTTGAACCTGTTGCTCACATGCTTTGAAGTAGGATTATGACAGAATTCTTGATATAGGAAAGACAAATGCTCTCAGTAATGTGTCATAAACATAGAAACAGCAGAAGCAGCCGACATGATTGGCAGACAATATTATTAGATTAAAGGATGTAGTATTTGGCTGGCAGCATTCACCCCACTGTATTAGACTGTTTTTAATTCTGATTTCATTAATCCAGAGGATTATGGAAGTTTCCGTTTCTGAGGACATCATACCTGTTATGAGATTATTAGACTCAATAAGTGTCATTTGCACTTCTGTGTTTGTAAACCCTGTAATCCTGAATAATTAAATTATCTTCATCTCTCCTTTCACCTTGAATGCCACCCCCAACCTCTCAGAGGCAGAGATGGTTTGTACATGTTCATTTGAGATTGATCCTCACAATGTATCCTCTAGTGTTTTGATATGGTCTTACAAGATATACGTTTCGATTTACAAGCATGACACGTGTCGTCTATTTTTTTGGGTTTTATTGTATGTCTTAATATATTAGGCCAACTTTTTTTTTTTTTTTTTTACATTTTCTGCACCTTTCTTTGTGAAAAAGTATAATCATCAGAGTCAAAGGGCTTTGAAGAACTAAGAAATGACAGGTGTTTAGATCTGCAGATTCTGTGTGGTGCTGGTTATTGTATGCATGCTGTCTCAGTGTTTTTTCAGACTACAAAACTTGTTTTACACACACATATTACCAGTACTGTGCAGCTGCATGTAGTTTCATCCCTAAGCCTATTTTGCATTGCGCATGCAGAAAAAAAAATAAAACATTGAAATGCACTATCCAGTTAAAATGAGCACTCATAGAGACTCATTCTTATTGGCTGCATGTATTGCGACTGCATTCACGAAAGTCAACATTTCAGAACCACAGATGCAGAAGAACAGCTTTCTTAGACTATCGAGTGTGAAACAAAATAAAAAATGCTGCTGGAGTTACACTGCAGTGCTGATGTAAAACAGACTTTACTGTGGTTTTTAAAATTTTAAAGAAAATCTTAAATGTAAATAAACTGCTGATCTGTTATGCATTATGATAATGTTTGCTGTAATGTTAATAATGAAAGTTATTATATAGTGTTATCTAAAGCTCAGTTTAGCTTTGTCATTGACCTTGTTGTGTGTCTATATTTCGCTTAGGAGGGGTTCCAAATGGGACTGACTCTAGAGGGGACGGTGTTTTCTCTGGATCAGGTGGACAGCCGATGCTGATTTTGAAAATACATTTTTGTATATGCCTTTTGTATATGTATATGAATTTGTATATATTCTTGACCACAAAACCCTCACATATTAAATATTTGATTTTGAATTGAATTTGAAAGAAATGTCGCAGGAGCCTCAAAAATGTCTATAGAGGTCATTTCTATTTTTATAAGATAAAATCAGCATTTCAGATTGTAAATACTATTTATGATTTGTGTATTTTAACTTCTTAATCTTATAACAGAAACTGTTGAAAAAGTGAGAGAAACAAAATGTGCTCTAGCCCTTTCTAGAAATTTTCTAGAGTTTTGACCAAATTTAGACTGTTTAAATTCAAAGACGCATTCATTCATGGCCAAAAGTTGTTTAGAATATTTTATACCGCGCAAGATCACTGCTGAGGTTCAGATCCTTTTTACTTCCATTGATGGCTGTTTTAATATTTGTTAAATGCGTCTCACTTGCTCTTTGATGGTGAATAAATGAAAACTGATAGCACACTATATTAGCCGTGTGTTCTTTTTTTTAACAACCACAAACAGTAACTCTACCAATAGAAAACAGTTCTTGTTTTCAGACATTTGTTCATGGCAAAAATCAATGGAGGTCTGTTGAAAAGGAATTCAAATGTTTAATTTGGTATTCATTACAAACAATTGACCCCCTCTGGATAAAGAGTTTCTTTGTCATGTATTATGGGCTAATGAGCCTTTTAATGAGACCAGCACTGGTTTATGTGAGAGTTCTCATTAATAGTAAAGTATAAATAAATCTTCTGTCCAACAGTTTGCTATCAACAAAAAGCAGTTATCGGGCTTGGGAAGAGAACTGCTGGGGAATTGAATGCAGATGTGCTGTCCTGAATAATTATCCCACTTTAATACAATACAAACAAACTCATCTCTCTACTCTCTATACTTGACCTTCAAAATCCACTTGAAATGATTGTATGTAGTTTTGTAGATGTTGTTCACCCTTAAATTGCAGATTAGACAGGCAAGGCACAGTCAAATTTGTAAAACATGACTTTTTGAATTAATTTAAATGAATGTTTTCTCACATTTTTAATAACACCTGGCGTATAACATATAAATTAAAGGGTCCATAGTCTCTAATGCACTCATACATCACAGGTTAGTGGAAACCATCATGAAATAAAGGTCAGAAATTCCTCAAGGCATTTACAGACGGTGTTCACAATAAATACTGTATTGGCTGAATGCTCAAGTCCAAATGATGATGCTTTTATCCTTGGTTTCATGAGAAGCACACATGGCCGATATCAATGCCAAACTCCTGATCTTTCCCACCTACATCCACTGGAGCCAAGTCCACAATGGGCAACCGTGAAAGTGTTTGTGTGCGGTACTCAAAGACGGTCCTGCCCCATTCACCGCTGGGTTTCTGGAGGGAAGAACAAAGAGGAAGAATACTAGTGAGGTCATTTTTCATTGGTAGCATTTTTACATAAATGAAAACACTTACAGATTGTTATTCTTGACATTGTCATCAGCGTTGGGGACTAACTAACTCGAGGACCGTTCACACTGATTCAAATGATGCAATTTGAACAAGCAAAATGACCACAAGTCATTCAATGAGATGAGATGAGCGATTAGCAGAGCAAATGTGACGACTTTATGCAAATGCAGATAGAAGTAATGCGGAAACTACCAGTAAAAATGTAGACAGTGATCTGATGTGATACAATTTGATACTTGAGTCATGTAGGAACACCTACTAGCACCGAACAGCACAAATTTAATTGTTTTCAGTGTGAACGTAAATAGTAGATGTAATAATAACATTTACAGGAACAGCTACAGTACATTGTTCATTTAAATTGGTTGTATTAATTTAGTAAATTTATTTAGTAATGTACAATACCAGTCAAAAGTTTGGAATAATTAAGTTTTTTTTATTTTTTTTTATTTTATTTATTTTTTTTGAAAGAAGTGTCTTATTTATTATAGAAATCTTTTGCAACATACTTGTCTTTACTGTCACTTTTGATCATTTTAATGTGTCGGCTGGATAAAAGTATATGTTTTCCTTTAAAAAAAAAAAAAATCTAACTTACCACAAACTTTTAAATGAAATCAGCATATTAAAATGATTTCTGAAGGATCATATGACACTGAATGGCTCTCGAATGGCATATTCAGCTTTGCCATAACAGGAATAAATTACATTTTAAAATCAAACAAAATCGAAAAGTTATTTTAAATGGTATTTTATTTTATTTTTATGGATGTATGTATTTTTTTATCAATTGTACTACTTTTACTGTATTTTTGATCAAGCACATACCTCCTTGGTGGGCAAAAAAGAGACTTCTTTCAAAATATTAAAAAGTCTTAATTATTCCAAACTTTATTAATAAAAATAAGTTATATCAAAATACATATTTAAAACATTGCCTTAAAAAGTTTCACGGTTGTGTAGCTAAACTACTTTTTAAAGGTTAAAGGTTTAATTACTTGAATATATATGATTAGCTTTTGGTCTAACAATCTACAATTTGCAAAGTAGCTTCCCCAACGCTGATTTTCATTTTATGTAAATAATAAATGTTGTCAAACGATATAAAGTAAAAAATCTGAACGTACAGAGCAGCCGTACTCTAAGACTGTGTATTTCAGACGGTTGCTGCTATATGCCTTTATGTCCTGTCCATCAGAAGCCTTTAGGACTAAAGCCTTCTTCAGATTGCTTTTCTTCTCATCTTTATAGGCCACACTGTTTTTGCAGTGATACGTGACGGTCTGTGCTGCTTCCTTTGACAGCAGACGGAGAAATCTCAACTGGACGGATACAGCATTAGCTGGTGCCGCTTTGTTTCCATAGGTGAACTGAAGAGGAGTAATAAAAGGTCAGGGTATACAGTAAATTTAACTGCACACTGTAGTTGCACAATGAGACATGCTTTTAGTGTCCTATACAGGGCAAAATTTGTAACTTTATTTATTCGTAATTTCCTTTTTTGATTTAAATTGAAATTGTCATCATTGTAATCATATTAACCTTAGTCCCCTGGTTCATGATTGCTCCAAACCAGACTGGTTTTGGTATGCTGGAGCGTGAACTCCACCAGTTCTTTCGTGGGATACTGGCAGTGTTGGCAGGTATACATGTCTTCCCCATTTCCATGTTACAGTACACTTGGATGGCATCTCTAGGGCTGCCCTCATTTGGGTCTATCCAGTATTCACCTGTGATACATTGGGAAAAGAAGTCATACTTGATATACCTGACATATACACTGGCATAAAAAATGATTTTTTTTTTTTATATCATGTATCTCACACTAGATTCTGACTCTCGTGTGGTTTTTCTCTACATATGGATTTTGAATATTGGTAACTAAATCTTTGGTGTGGGCTAATCCAAGTGATCTGGATCATTATCCAGGTTTATTTTCAGCTCAACGGCAGATGACTGCCCATCAGTTTCCTAATAGGGTACAAGCATGCTCACTGTGAGATGCTGTGTTTGTTTTATGCCTGACATAATGGGACTTTGCTTTAACTTGTCTGTTCATATATGAATTCTCCTGAAAGGTTGGGAATCATGCAGGCAATTCCTGTCAGATACAACATAACCTTTTTATATTGGTTAGCGTCTTTCTACCCTCCAATTAAGGCCATTCTTGTTTATTTCTGCTTAGGAACACTGTTTATTGCGCTGACTCTAATTATCTCTGTAAATTTTGTTGAAAGGGCAGGACATTACTTTCTCACACAATGCCTGCTGGTGTTCCATAACTGTTAATTACATAAATGAGATGTTAAAGTTGTTTCTACAGTTAGATTGTGGTTAAAGGCCTGTAACAATCAGTTCCAGTATTTTTTTTCATGATATTGCTCACACACACACAGACGTAAAGATTTAAATAAGGGTTTTAAATGGTGTTCTAAGGACTCCCAGGGGGCCACAAAGTGGTTTGCAGAAAATCTGAGAAAAATTGTTAATAACTCAAATGTTTATTACCATAAGGTTTTCTCATGTTATTCCAAACCCATCTGATCTTTTTCCTTTTGTGGAACACAGAAGTAGTTATTGGCTCTTTTTCTTATAATACAAGTGTTTTGGGAACAGGGGCTCTAAAAATGGTTTTAAAAAAAAAGCCACCATAAAGTTATACAACTTTTCCAGTCAAATATCTAAACATCCATAGAACAAAATTAATTTGCTTGAGATGGAAAATTGCATATCGTATTAAAAGTTTTCAGGGAATGTATTTTGAAAAACTGTATTTTGTCTTTTTTTTTCTTTTTTTTTACACCTGATTTTTTTTTTTCATTTAAATTTAGGCTTACACTTAAAACCAGTTAAACAAATCTGCCAGTGCACATTCTCTAAACAGAACACTTGATATCTTATGCAGTTTTTCATTGCTTATCAGGTAGAATTATCTTATTTTAAGAAAGTTTGGGCTACTGCAAAACATGACGAATAACTTATTTTTGCATTTTATTATATTACAAGCATTCTGAAGCCATACAAGAGCTTGGAATAGACCGAAATTTAAATTTAAGCTCATTGAAATACAGCATGCCAAGATGCATCATGTCAGGTTTGACTTTTTTTTTTTTTTTACAAAATTAAGTCATTTGGGTTTGGAATGGCAAGAGGGTGAGTAAATGATTATAGAACTTTGCTTTTTTTGTGTGAATTATTCCTATAGAGATGTATCACAAATGAAAACTAAGATATAGCGATTCATGCTGTACCTGATCAGGGTCAGTAAAACTAAAGCATTCTGAGCTACTTCTAAACTGCGTGTCGGTTTGTCTCACTCACCGCTCTTCTTCAGAGGATAGCACTGCTTCAGGTCCTGACACGTGCGGGCAGGATAATGGCGAGTGCCATCAGGACTGCGCATGCTGTCCAGCTGACTTCCCAAGCTCTTCAGAGACAAGTGAACCTCACTGTCGACCCGAACCGCATCAGATCCGTTGTTGGGCCTTGCCTCATCCTCGTTGAACTCTGGTGGGGGAGGTGGAGGTTCCTCTGGCTCGGATTCGACATCAAGGTCGAAGTTTGTTCCAAAAAGGTCATCCACAGCGGCTGTAGGGGGGCCAGGAGAACCTGGGGGTCCAGGTGGGCCGGGTTCTCCAGGTGGTCCCTACAGACAGATGGGCGAATACTGTTTATGCTGAACATTAGTGTTTAAACATCTAATCACATTAGCAGCATCTGGTAATTAATCATGATTATGAGTCATGAAGTATAAAGTGTATCTGATTATGGGTCATTAAAGATGGAAAATTGGCAGTTGGAAAAAGAAACACTTTATAAATTGTAGATTTTCTGTTGCATCTGCGACGGTGATTGAATGCACAGCCCAGCTGAAAAACAACGGTGGTTTGAGATTTTAGTTGGTTTCAACGAGTTTAGCTTGTTTCCCAGCATGGACAAACAACTGTTCAGCTAGTTACATGTGAAAAATGCCCAAAACCTCTCCAGATTCCAGCTAAGACCAGCAAACTTCGTTAGACTGGTTTAAGCCGTTTCAGCAAGGAGATCCCATCTAATAATATACATAAAATGCATCGTAGACAATCTCATGCCTCACCTCAGGTCCAATATCTCCAGGGGCACCTCGAGATCCAGGAGCCCCCACTGCTCCAGGTGGACCTGTATCTCCTTCTTTTCCTGGTGGACCAACAGGGCCAGGGGTTCCCTAATAATGACATATGCATGTTGAACAGAATTTAATACTGAACGTGTATTGCTGGTGCTTTGATAATTCAAAGTTGAGTGATAGTTGAATCTGTTGCTTACTCTTTGGCCACTTGGTCCAATGATTCCTATAGCACCATCATCCCCTGGAGCACCCTGGAGGGAAATGATTGACAGATAATTATCAGAAGATAGTTACTGCATTGTGTTACAGGTGACATATTGTCAGTTATACGTACTGATGTTCCAGGAAGCCCATGGAGTCCAGTGAAGCCATGATGGCCCTTCTGACCTCTCTCACCCGCATCTCCTTTGTCACCTTTGTCTCCCATTGGTCCTTGTGGTCCCTAAGGTTGTTTAGAAGACGTTTTCGCTTGGTTGATAAACACAGGTTGTAGGTTCGCCTTGTGTTATTTCCACAAATTGACTTGTCATTAGGTAACACATTTTCTTTTTTCAAATATCTCAATTGGGTGAATTATGAGTTCATTTAATTTAAGTCTCATTTGCTATCATTAAATTGTATTTTATATTTGAAAATGATCATGTAAAGTTAGCTGTATCAGTATGTAAATATGCAGACTTACTTTTTTCCCTCTGGTTCCTGCTGGACCATCAGAACCAGGTGGACCTCTTGCACCCTGTCAGCAAAATAGAATAAAAATACAGCATAGCTATTTAAAATCCGACTAGATTAAAGAAGCGCTTTTGTTACATTACATTATGCAAAAAAAAAAAAGACAGTCTAAATGCTTTTTAAAATATATTTATGAAACATCAGTCTTCAGTTAAGTATCAGCAATGGATACAGGAAACAAACCTGATCTCCTCTCTGTCCTGGGCCTCCAGGAGTTCCGACAGGTCCTGGGGTTCCTGGTGCTCCCTGACCACCTGCAAGACCCTCTGGTCCTGGGTCTCCTCTGTCACCCTGAAAGCAAGTTAACACATCATTTGAACTTGGTTTTATTTGATTAAACAATTTTTCAATAAGACTGTGTCAAATGTTGAATGGGTTCGTACTCTGGGTCCAATGATACCATCAGCTCCTTGAATTCCATCAGCTCCAGCCAAACCCTAGTTTAAAAAGGAATTTATCAAGGTAATGTTTTGTATATATGTTATCAATCAATCTTGACGGTGTATTTTTCACGCTGACATCTCATACCTCTGGGCCAGCATCTCCTCTGGGTCCAGCTGCTCCTGGCAAACCAACTGGTCCAGCACCACCTTTGGTTCCTTGAGAACCTGGGGCGCCAGCTTTTCCTGGTGGACCCTTGAAAAACCAAACAGATAGTAGATGAAGTGTCAAAGAAGTTGACTTTTGGCATCAATTAAATCATCAACCAACTAGAGGCTGAGAAATGTAATTCCAGAAAAATTTCAAAATATTTGCTTGAATGACAAGAAGGTAGAAGTGGTGCCCTACCGCAGGTCCAGGAAGGCCAGCCATACCACGCTCTCCTCTCATTCCAGGAAGACCCACAAGTCCCCTCTGCCCTGGAGTTCCAGCAGGTCCTGGGGGCCCATCTGGGCCCTAAGAAAGTTAAAGAAATATATGAGTTTTGGATGGAATATTAACGTGATTTTATTATAATTCTGTAGTATTAAACAAAAAATAGTTTAATAATAATAAATTTTTCATGATTTATATATGAATGACATAAGCCAAAAACTGTCCTGCAAAAACTCAAATTTGAGTATTAAGGTATCACATACTGGCAGTTCGTCCTCTCCTGGTTCACCTTTGTCTCCAGGGCTACCAACAGGTCCAGGGTTACCACGCTCACCCTGCCGGCCAGGACCTCCAGGTTCTCCAGGAATCCCAGATGGGCCCTCTTTACCTGGGGCTCCAATAGGACCAGGCTCGCCAACTGGACCCTGAAAATAATATCAGTGTAAGAGTCCACAAATGTTTTATTGGTCAAAAAGAATCTAACACATTGCAAATAATATCCGAAGGACTAGCTGTTAAGCACTGCTTTGTGGGTTAAATCCGTATTATGGAATCACTCACAGCAGAGCCTGCTGGGCCGACACCTCCTGGGGATCCTGGGAAACCACTGGGACCCTTTTAGCAAAAGAAGAAAACCAAAGAGGATTCCACAAAAGTGAGGAACAAAAGAAGTAAGAGGATTCAGCAAGTAACTGAGCATTTCTGAGTATGTCTAAGTTGATAAACTTTATGCTCAAACAGCAACATTACACACTAACTAATGTTAAAAAAGCGAAATCGCAATCAACCACCCCTTTAAGTAAAAAAATAAAAATAAAAAAAAATCTAACCTTCTCCCCAGGTGGGCCAGCTGGTCCAACAGGACCAGATAATCCCTACAGACATCAATGACATTGTATTCAGTTTCTTTGTAACCCCTGCTGTATTAAGAAATGGATAATAAAATTTGAATGTGTATATTTCTGAATTCTAAATGATTGACTGGTAGGGTAAATTTTTCCAGTAAATTATGGCTCTGTGTCACTCACTCGAGCCCCATCATTGCCAGCCGCCCCTTCTGTCCCTCTGTCACCCACTGCACCCTGAGAAAACAGATAAAGAGTATTAAAACACAAGGTTTTGTGCAAATTGATAAGAAAAACAGAGAATTCTGTTTGATGTGTTACAGATGTGGTTTCCTTCTCTACTTCAGAGCGCCACACAGATAATGTTTCACAGATAATATTAGAGAATATTAACTTCCTGCCTGAGGATATTAGCGAGTCATCCAGTATATGTCAACCACCATGCCTCACAGAGCTTTACCCACCAAGGCATTTAATATATGCAATATTGTTGCACTGATTGCAAAGAATGAAACTAAAATCTATACTGTATTTGTTATGCATGTGCAAATGTTTAACATGTGCCAAAGCCTTTGATAAAGCTTTGTTTTCTCTTATCTCTCAGAGCCACACTCACACTTCCTCCTTTAGGCCCGGCTGGTCCAGTTATCCCTCTCTCTCCTGGCATGCCCTGTAGGCCTGGTGGTCCTGCTTCTCCAACAATTCCAGCTGGACCTGGTTTACCCTGCACAGCCATTAACGTGTGTCAATATTATTATATTGTTGTCCACAAAACTACAATAAAGTGTTTTTACTATGGTGAAAGCATTCAGTTAATCTATTCCTTTTATTCGTCACAGCTATGCAAGTGGTGTTATTCTGTCATCTTTTAGGAACTAAATGCATGCATAGAGGCTTCAATCTGGATTATTAAAAATCTGGCTCTAACCTTGGGACCATCAGGTCCAGGGGTTCCTGGGCTTCCTTTGAGTCCTGGTAAACCATTAGATCCAGGTTCACCTCTCTCTCCTGGGGTTCCACGTTCACCCTACAAAAACGACAGATAAAAACAATGTGAGATTGCTTATGTGCACTTCTAAATGCTGTGCACTGATACACTGCAGTGTAAGTACAATAGGCTTACCCTTGGACCAGTCTGCCCTGCACCACCAGCCTCTCCATGGATACCCTGAGGGGAAAAATTAAAAGTCAGATTCTTTAATAATTCCCAATCTCAGACAATTTGTGTTCTTCCTCACCAGCAGAAATGACATGCAGTAAAGACCAGAATACAGCGATCAGGTAAAAGAGTCCAAAGAAATTATGAACTCACCTCATCACCTGGTTTTCCTGACTCTCCTGGTGGGCCTGGGGGTCCAGGTATACCCTACAATTTAGGATAATAAAAGATGATGTAACTCTTCCAGGAATAAATCATATCAAATTTACTTAAAGATATGTGAAATATTTAAGGATTATATGTTTTTATTATTTTATTTTTGTCCATGTGTACTGTTAGTCAAATCCATACCAAAAAATGATTTAGTGCAGAGTAGCAGGTGCTACACACAACCAGGAGCAATACAATGTTTGATGGATTTTCCCACTTTTTATGTGTTCTATGACCTTGCCTGCCAAGACAAATAAATAAGTGTCATTGTTAATGTGGGCAAAAATCCTAGGATATCACAATGAACTGGTTTTGCTTGATTTTGTCTTTTTGGACTAGGGAGGAAGCTTTGAGGCCAAAAACGTGCAGTTTGTTATCTTAGTGCATCAAACTCATTTATATGACAATATCAAAGAAAATGTCTTACGATACACTCTTAACAAAAATGGTACTAAATAGCACTAAAATTGGTTAATTGACTCGAAATCAAAGGATCTATACAGCACCTTTGTCAAATGGTGATCTGTAGAACCATAAGAGGAACCCCATTCTCCTCCTTAGATTTTAGATATATTACACCACTCTTAAATGTTTGCTATGAATGGGAATTTACTACAAATGGCAAAAGCTGTTTTTAATCAGTTTTATGCTTTTCTGTGGTCAAAAAGTCTTGTGTGGGGGCCCTGGAATGCTTCCTTATGGGGGCCTTGGGGGCAAAAAGGTTGAGAACCATGTTATCTTCAGTGTGTGGACAGTGAGGGTCATGTTTAAAAGTCATCTCTGACTGGAACCATAGCCGAAGAAATAAGAACATACTTGGAAGCCAGTTAGTCCAGGAGGTCCCTGTTCTCCTCTCTTTCCTGCTACTCCCTGAAAAGAAATACAATAAACCCAACCGTGTATTGTAGTAAGCTCCTCCTCTTAATAATGTACCACTCAGATGTATTACTTGAGATAGCTGAGAAATCAACCAACCAAAAATATACAGAAACTGTAAATAGCCATAAATGTGCATTAAATGATTGGAAGACTCACAGGAGGTCCTGGAGTTCAGCTGGACCTTCTTCTCCATCTTTTCCATTAGGTCCCTGCAGGAATAATAACCATCATATCAAATCATAATGATTGTCTTGACTTTTAAATCACTACGCTATACAATACCAGCACTGACAGGCCATCTGAAATACTACAACAGAAGCATTTACACAAAAAGAGAATGACATTTAAAATAGCTTGTTGTGAAAAGTTACAGTATGTTTTCAGGTTGCCACAACAATGTTGCACCATAATTGCAAGCCAGGACTCACTCTTTGTCCTGGAGCTCCTGGTGATCCTGTCTCTCCTGCTTTCCCTGGATCACCCTACATATTCAGAATTTTTGTTTTGTTTTAATTGCATAATAGGAACAAGATAAAGGGGAAAATCATCACATGAAACTTTATAACTGACCATAAAAATGTAATTACAAAATGTATTATCATAGACTCTCTTTGTCTTATGCATTCTTTTCAGTATACATTTTAACATGTATACTGCAATATTATTGGGTTTCATCCATTACATGCACTGGAATTTGTCTACTGAAATGTCTTCAAATAATGCTTCATCTATATTAAAACATTTATAACATCCTGAAATAAAGATCTAGTCAGTGGCCTTCATCATCCTTCAAGGGGCTTTCAATGTAATGTCTAATACCAAGAGTTTTGACACTGTGTGTGATGGAAATTATATTTCTCACTTTAGAGAAAAGGCTGAATAACCTTGGACTTACAATACAAACCCAATGAGTTTTCTAGCAACCAATTAACTTTAATGCAAAAAAATATATAAAAAATTAGAGCAAAAAATCTTTAAAAGATTTTCCCTGATTTTAACAAATAGGGGAAGCTAAAATGTCAGAATAGCAGGCAAGCCCAAAATAGTGTCATTCTTTATATATATATATATATATATATATATATATATATCATTCTAGGGGACAGAAAGTCCCCTTAATAGAAGAATCACCCTGATATACTCTTTGCTTCGAAAGTATTATGAGATATACAATATGACACATGTCAATAATATTTAGAATATCATATTATGACTTTTATATAAATATACATATAATAGGGAATTACACTGAAGCCTTTAGGTCCGGGCAGACCCATGGGTCCTGCTGCACCTCTGGTTCCCGTAGGCCCAGCTGAACCTGGATTCCCATCATCTCCTGGTGCTCCCTAAGAAAAAAAAACACCATCCGCATCAGAAACTGAGGTGGCAGAACTCAAAGAGTGTTATTTTAAATATAGTGACAAAGTGATTTGGAGCTGTTCAGCCATAACAGTTGGCCAATCTAGAAGGCTAATTCCAGAAGGATGTGAGTTGACATGTTTAGTTCATCTAATTTTCCCAAGAAAGTTCCCAGAGGAACCACTGAGGAGTTTAAAGACCTCTTTTAGGAAGGTATATGTAACCTCTCTCTCCCGGGTCCTCACCGCCACACCTCGTTCTCGTCTCTCTTTGTCTTATGCATTCTTTTCAGTATACATTTTAACATGTATACTGCAATATTATTGGGTTTCATCCATTACATGCACTGGAATTTGTCTACTGAAATGTCTTCAAATAATGCTTCATCTATATTAAAACATTTATAACATCCTGAAATAAAGATCTAGTCAGTGGCCTTCATCATCCTTCAAGGGGCTTTCAATGTAATGTCTAATACCAAGAGTTTTGACACTGTGTGTGATGGAAATTATATTTCTCACTTTAGAGAAAAGGCTGAATAACCTTGGACTTACAATACAAACCCAATGAGTTTTCTAGCAACCAATTAACTTTAATGCAAAAAAAATATATAAAAAATTAGAGCAAAAAATCTTTAAAAGATTTTCCCTGATTTTAACAAATAGGGGAAGCTAAAATGTCAGAATAGCAGGCAAGCCCAAAATAGTGTCATTCTGGTAAATGTAACATTTCAACACTGTTAAAAATTAAGAAAACACAATTAAAGTGATAAAAATGTAAGTTGTTATAATATATCCTTTGAAATTAGACAGATAGTTATATAACTTTATATATATATATATCTATATATATCAAAAACAAAGCAAATTTATTTCACAAAAAAAAAAGTTAAGACTGTTAAGAATATGATTAATACTGAATAAACAGCCCATAATATAAGGCTATTAAATAGCAGTCCCAAACTAGTTTTTGTTAATACAATTAAGTTGGT
>NW_015645076.1:1355257-1397295 GCF_001515625.1 Sinocyclocheilus rhinocerous | reverse complement strand
GCACTAACAAGGAGGCTAAAGACTGCAGCCACTAGCTGCGTCTCTTAAGACAGGGGAGTGAGGTTTTACCTGCACAGCACCTACCGCTGGCCTCCGTTACACTCACCCACCAAACCTCACTCCCATCCGGGTCACGGCACCAATGTAACCCCTCTCTCCCGGGTCCTCACCGCCACACCTCGTTCTCGTTCCGAGTGGGTCTCGAACCCGGGTCTCCGGCATGGGAGGCGGACGCACTAACAAGGAGGCTAAGTGCTGCAGCCACTAGCGTCTCTTGAGATCAGGGGAGTGAGGTTTTACCTGCACAGCACCTACCGCTGGCCTCCGTTACATATACAATAGGAAGGAATAACAGGATTACATTAGGTGGAAATGTTACCTGTGGGCCTATCTTCCCCTCTGCACCTTGCATTCCCAAAATGCCAGTCAAGCCCTAAAGAGACATGACATATAATATGTGAACACCTTAAATAATGTGGACTCAATACCATCTGTGCAAATTAAAAGTACCAGCAATATCATGCACTCCTGTCAAAGCAAAGTCACAAAGTCTACGTAACCCCAGAACAGAATTATGACATATTTTATAACAGCATAGTACTATATATACAGTAGGGTGTGGTGCAAAACATAATTTCTAAAACCAAATATAGATAATATACAGAATACAAATATATAGAACATCAATTTTACTAACCCTTGCCCCCGTAATTCCTGTTTTCCCAGGTCGGCCAGGGTCTCCAGTTGCACCTTTAGGCCCAGATGAACCTGGGACACCACGTTCACCCTGTGCACCCTGGAGACATTACAGAGAGGATATAGTACGGGTAAGGAATGACAATGAAAACAAATGAATCATTGATCTCATTTTTTAACATTAGTTAATGTATTAACTACCATAAACTTACAATGAGCAATTAATTTTTATATAATTTTGTTAATAAGTCAGTTAATAAAAATGTTCATGCTAGTTCACAGTGCATTAACTAATGTTAACAAATACAACTTTCAATTTTAAAATGTAGTAAATGTTGAGATTAACATTAACTAAGATTAATAAATGCTGAAGAAGTATTATTTTACAATAGATATGTTGTAGTGTTCCTGGCAATGTTAGGGGCCTTTAAAACCTTATTGACCACTATTTAGTATGTTTCTAACCTTTTGACGTGGCAAACCATCAGCTCCTGGGAACCCACGGTTACCTGGAGCTCCCTTGAGAAATATAAAACATTAAATATTATTGTAATGAACAAACATGTAAAGCTGAATGAACATGCTTTTTTCACTGAAAAAAAACAGACTTGCATATTAGTTGTTTACAGTAATGCAATAGCACTCACTCCTTCTCCAGCTGGGCCCGGGGCTCCAATGGCCCCTGTGTCTCCTCTTGGACCTCGCTTTCCTTCTTCTCCCATCGGCCCTATTTCTCCTTGAACTCCAGGTGGGCCCTACAACAAAATATATACCACTTCATTATCGGATGGATGTTCTGATGGCATTATTTCTGTTTAACAATTATAAGAAAAATTAAGGCACCTGAATGCTGTCAATACTTACAAGTTCTCCTTTAGCTCCAGGTTCTCCTTTAAACCCAGGGGAACCTAAGTCACCCTAGGACATACATGAAATATATGAATGAGCACAGTATATGATCACTGTATCATCAAGTGCTCCACCTCAAATATACATACAGAAGAAAAAGTGATTTCCACTATGGTTATAATATTAAAATTTGCACTGTGTCATTACCACTAGGCCCTTGGCTCCTGGAAGTCCAGATGATCCTTGAGGTCCAAGTGGGCCAGGCTGTCCAATCAGTATAACAGGGCCCTGGACACCTGGAATGCCCTACAATGAACGGATTAAAAAGTAGGGGTTTCTTCAAATCCATAACTCAAAGAATGAGCAACAATAGCAATGTTTTTCTGAATTTTAATAAGCACAACATTTATAAATAAGTAATGTGCAATAAACAGTATGTTAAGTTGCATTCTTTAATGAGTGTTGTAGGAACTTACTGATGGTCCTTTAAGTCCAGGAGTGCCATCTGTGCCTGGTGGTCCCTAAAAATGGCATCAACATCATAAAGACCATTCAATAGACAAATCATTAAATGTAGCATTTTTCTAAAGGGCAGGACAGGTGAGACTGCACCTGGTTGCCCTGTGGTCCTTGTGAGCCTTGCCGGCCTGGTTCTCCCCTTGGGCCTTGGGGTCCACTAGTACCTCGTGGGCCTGTGGCTCCTGCTTCACCCTGCACAATGTTTAAAAAGAGTACATTTCATTCCTCATTTTTTGCACTTGCCATAAATCCTTTCTAAATAAAAACTATAATAATGTATCAAAAAGTTTGAAGATGCGAAATTTTGCAGAACATGATTCTTGCAGTAACCAGGAATCAGGCATACCTTCATCCCTAGACCACCGGGAAATCCTGGGGTTCCAGGAATTCCCATCGGGCCCTGCAAATTATATAAGTGTCAGGTTAGATAACATATCACTCTTTATTAATAGAACATACTCCACATATTTGAAGATAATGGCAGATATGCACTACCCTTCAAAAGTTTGGGGTCAGTAAGTTTTTTTTTTTTATTATTAATACTTTATTCAGCCAGGATGCATTAAATTGATCAAAAGTGTTATTAAAGGCATGTTATGTTTTCTAATGTTCTTTTGAACTTCATATTCATCACAGAATCCTCAAAAACATGCATTACAGTTTAAACAAAAATATTAAGCAGCACAAATCTTTTCAACATCGATTATAATAAGAAATCAGTCTATTAGAGTGATTTCTAAAGGATCATTTGACACTGAAGAGTGGAATCATGGATGCTGAAAATTCAGCTTTGCCATTACATTAATAAAACATTTAAAACAGAAAAAAAAACATCAAAATCAACAAAAAAAAATGGGTCACTGAGCACAAAATTAAGGTTCTGCCATGGCCATCCCAGTCCTCTGATCTGAACCCTATAGAAATTTAGTGGGGTGAACTTAAGTGGAGGGTGCACCAACATGGACCTGGTAATTTGAAGGATCTGTGGAGATTCTGTATAAAAAATGGCCTCTGACCTTTTGTCAGTTGTTCTCCAACCTCATCAGACATTATAGGAGAAGACTCTGAGCTGTTATCTTGGCAAATGGAGGTTTCAAAATGTATCGAATAAAAGGGTGTCAATAATTGTGTGTGTTTAAGAAAAAAAAACATTTCATAATGAGATTTCCCCCCATTTTCAATTGTTTTACTTCAGTGAAAGGTTAGGTTTTTGTGATTTTTTAAAATAAAAGATCAAAAGGACTGACAATGCAGATTTATTTTCACAGGCTTCTTTGTTCATATTTACCAAGGGTGTCAATAATTCTGGCCACAACTGTATATTAAACTGTAACATTATTTCACAATATTACTGTTTTTACTGCATTTTTGATCAAATAAATTCAGCATTGGTGAGCATAAGAGACTTTTTTCAAAAGCATTAAGAAAATCAAATTAACCCCAAACCTTTGAATGTAGTGCATGTCTTCCAAGGTATTTAGTCAGAAGTAAATGTGTAGATCTGAGTAGATCAATGAGAACTGATGGAGGGGTTTCTGTCATTCACATACAAATGGACCTGGTTTTCCCACATTTCCCGAAAGACCACGCTTTCCCTACAAACAGAAAACATTTTGATTTACTCATGAAATCAAATTAAAGCAATCAGATTTAATACAACGCCACCCAATCAAAATTTGTAAAGCATTAACCACTTACCACAGGGCCTGCTGGACCGATACGTCCTCTCTCGCCAGGCATACCAATCGGGCCCTTTAAAGTACAATATTACTTTAATTTAGTCAAATCTAATGAAGATCAGTTTAAATGAAACATCGCAATCAGAATTGCAATCACAAAGTGCTCCATACCGGTGGACCCACAAGTCCCATGGCACCAGGAGATCCTGATTCTCCCTTTGATAATGAAAGGAAAGTGGCATTTACTAAGACAATCAAACCACAGGGACACAAGTTCAAGAACACTTTTATGTGAATATGTTGGATTCAAATATGTGGCCTCTGACCTTTGACCCCACGGTACCTGATTCTCCTTTCACTCCTTGCAGACCTGGATGGCCCTAAAAAGGGGATGGGATTTATCAGTTTTACACTGTGTGTGAAATTGTCCTCAAAGCAAACTTAATACATTACATGAATATGTACTTGGCTTGTACATTTCATAATCATAGATACTAATAAATTTAAAAAAGTAATTAGGGACCAGTGCAAAGAGTGAATAACAAACAGTGATCAGTGTAATGAGAAGCAAGTCATAATCTAACCCACCTTTTGACCTTTCATCCCAGGTTGACCTGGTAACCCTGGAAACCCTCTGGAGCCCTATGAAACAAATTATCATCGGTAAGGATGCACTAAGCATTTAATGTTCAGGAATTATGGAGGATTGTGGAAAACATTGTCAAATATTACATTGTTTATAACTTAAACCAAGTTTTTTGGGGGTTAATATGGCTCATTTAGACCATCCTGTTTAATTCATAACATGCTACACAATTCTGGGGGCAAAAGCATCTTTTTTTGGACATTCAAAAGCAGCAGTAGGCCTACATTATTTATTATGACCCCACCTATTATGGTTAGAACAGGTGGAGTAGATCTTAAAAGTGCACATACTTATAAGTCTAAGAGTTAACTCATAGAGACTGTGTTCTTGCATTCAAAAACAACTAGATGCAGCACAAATGTTGCTTTTTTAAAAGCTGAACTTCTTTGAACTTGAATAGCTTGAAAAAACAGTGAGATGCATCAAGACTAAATTTTTGATATAATATCATCCAGTCCTAAAACAGAGCTGAAAACAGCAGCATTGTCTTACTGTAGAGCCAGGGAATCCTTTTTCTCCCGTATTTCCAGGGGGTCCAGGCTCACCCTGTTATAGAGAGGAACAGGGTTTTTTTTTAACAAAAGCTATGTTAGCGTTGTAAAATGTGACTTGACAGCATTTGACTCCATATTGAACATACTGCTTCACTATGATGCTTAAATAATGAAATCACTGGGCAAATTGTTGGTCAACTCACATCTGGACCGGGTTTTCCAGGAAGACCATCTGGTCCCCTTGGACCAAAAGAGCCATACAAAGAAAAAAAAAACTTTATTGCATTTTACAGTAAGTGACATCTTTTTAGTTTTTCTTGAACTGCATGGCATGTATAGTTTCTCTAATGAATATTAGAAACTTACAGGTGCAATTCAAATATTTACCTGTATTTTTCAGATTATTTACCATGCACTTTACGCATTAGAAACCTCTCTACATTTTTGGTCTTACCATATCAGGGATCACCCCCATCTCCTGGCGCACCTTGTGCTCCTGTTGGCCCCTGAGTGACAGAGAGAAAAAAAAATGGAAATGTGCTGAATACACGCAATGTGGAAAAAAAAAGTTTAAAGACATTTATTGCATATAGACAACACCAATCTTGAGAGAACTTACTGGTGGACCTGGTGGGCCTGGATGACCTCTTGGTCCTGATTCACCCTGATCAGAACAAATACATTTTATCTCTGTTTAGTAGTTCTATATGGCAATCAAGCTTATATATATTCATATAAAAGTCCTTTCTGAATGTGTAAAGATATTTACCGGTGCTCCAGAGACCATCGCCGCCATTCCAAGCTTTCCATCCTGAAATCCAGAGGCCATCTGAGAAGCAAACTGACTCTGTAAAATATAAATTGAATTTAAATTTGAATTAACACTTTGTTGTTACTATAGATTTACAGATCTGCAAGTTCATGTAAAGAGCCCATCTGATTTTTCTCACTGCTAATTCCATAATGGCAAACCAATGATTGTTTTCCCCAACCATGATTTTTATGGTCAGTCCACAAACTGTTGACCAGAAACAGTTGCTCAGTGATTTAAATCTTTTTTTTTTTAATCTTAATTTTTAATGGAATATTTCAGCGTATATTATAAATTATTTATCCCCATTAAAAAAATAATAATGCACTTCTGTAATCTTGAATCAAAAACATTAACTTCCCCTCCCTCCTGCAATAAAATCTCTTCTCTAAAATCAGAATTAGAAAATGACAATCCAATCTATTGACAATCATTATACATTTAGTAAAGAAAATTCAAATCACTGATTAGGGATGTAACAAATACAGGACAACAAAACCTTGAAAGATTATATTACTCACCCCAGGCAGTGAAGTGTCTGCAGGACCGGGCTCACCTGGCATGCCTGGGACACCTGGCTCTCCGTCAAAACCAGGCGGACCTGGGACACCCTTTGGAAAAATATTGTATGACACGATTTAACAATTTAACTGTAATTTACTACATCATGACTCTGCAGTCACTCAAAGTAACATTGATGAGCCATAATTTGCAGTTCATTCCATGCATCAAAAAGAAAGAAAGACACTATTTGTACATAACTTTAAAGGGATCATATGATGCGATTTCAGTTTTTCCTTTCTCTTTGGAGTGTTACAAGCTCTTGGTGCATAAAGAAGATCTGTAAAGTTGCAAAGACTAAAGTCTCAAATTCAAAGAGATATTCTTTATAAAAGTTAAGAGTCAGCCACGCCTACCTAAACCAGCTCATTCTAACACGCGCCACATGTCTACGTCACTATGTGGGAAGATTTGCATAACACCGCCCAAATGTTCACGCAAAGAAAGAAGGCGTAACTTTTATTCTCGCTGTAGTATTGTTGTTGCCGCCGCCGCCATGTCGTGAAGGCGCTGTGTGTTTCGTTGTGAAAGCGAAACTACTTTGTTTGGTCTTCCAAAAGAGGACGATATCTGCTTTGTCATGCCTGGAGCTGATCCGTGCTGGTTGCACTTGTATATTTTTACAAGTTAATTACAGTGGAAACAGAAAAGCACTGTCTGTACAAATTTAATCCACCAGCAGAGGTCAGTCTAGCGTCATTAATTACCGTATTGACAAAAACAAGATTTGGTTTTTAAAAAGCCTTTTTCCAAAAGGTACATCTGGAAAAAGGGGGATCGTCTTATAATCAGGGTCGTCTTATATTCGGGCCAATACGGTATTTGTTCCAAAGCAAAGGAGCTAGTGATGATGTTTATGTTTTCATTCTAAAATGCCACTCTGGTCTTCATGCTTTCTGCCAAGATAATGCTTCATATCTTAAAAACTCTCTAAATCTCTAAAATCTTACCAAGCTAACCATAATTCCCACCAACACACTACAGTTGTTGCAGATATTGTTTTTACAACTAACTGTCGCAACGTGGTGCCACCACTATCGTCAACATTCGTGTTTGAATGAGATGCCAAACTAGAGCGGCTGTAAGCAGGGTTGCCAGGTTTTCACAACAAAACCCTCCCAATTGCTACTCAAAACTAGCCCAATCGCGTTTCGAGGGGTGGAATACACGTAGGGTTGCCAACCGTCCCGTATTTTCACTTCAGTAAATCAGTTTTGGTGAATACAAACTATGTGATTATTTTTCATGAGTCCAACATCCTGCCGCGCAAGAGACGTGATCAGTAAGTGAAGTCGTCTTTCACTATTACCTATACGCCTATAATAAAATACCAATATAAAATTATAAAAAGTATATATCGTCTTTCTAAATCATTCCCAAACATAAGATTGTTGTTTAGGCCATACATACCACGTAATATTAGAATAAGCACCTCTTAGTTTCAAAATACTTACAGTATAAATGATTTGTAATTTTACAGGTTGTTACCCCTTTATTCCCCAAACTTCGCATATTATTCCCTTATACCTACACGGAGGTACTGAATAGGTACATTATAATTACAAAAAAGTTACACTGTAACTTCAGTTTACTTACGCAGTTCTTTGCAGGTTGCATATCTGGTTGTTACCCCCTTATTACCCAAACGTAACACATTGTTCCCTTATACCTACACGTATGCTCTTTATAAGTACACTATAATTACAGAAACGTACACCGTAAATTCAGTATAGTTACATAGTTCTTTGCGGGTTGTAATCTAAAGCGTTACCCATAATTCTTAGGACCTTATTCTTGAAACACAAAATGACCAATAAAAAGGTGTCAAGCACCAAAAGCAGCCCATATTACCACTGGCTGTGAGCGATTTCAGCGGAGCCGTTTCAAGTTTTCTGATTGGCTAACACGCGCGGGCGACAGATTTGACTGACGTTTCTTTTTCTTTCTTTTTCTTTTTTGTTTACAGAGACTATAAGCAAATAGAGAAAATTTGGATGTCTCAAAACACATATTTCAATTATATCGTTCAGGTAATAGGAACATTTATGCACAGTAGCCTATTTTAACATATTGCTTACAGCAGATTTAATTATTATTATTTTATAGCAGTAATAACCAAGAATTACAATAAAACTATTTTATGATAATCTACACTGTAAAAACAATTCTGTAAAATTTACGGTAAAAAATACGGTAGCGACGTTTTAGGTTTTACGGTTTTAACTTAAATTTACAGTTAAATGCCGTAATTTCATTAACTGATATAATGTGAATATAAATGTAACGCAGGGAATTCTGGGAATGTCAATTTACGGTTATTCCCTGTAAATTATACGGTCTTTTTCACTTCCAAAAACGGTATACTACCATAAAATTACATGTAATGTCCAATACCATTTTTCACCGTATATAGTACGGGCGTTTACCGTTAACCATTTAACAGGTTTTTACTGTAGCATTTTTACAGTCTTTTACCGTTAAATTCACGGTTATTTTTTACAGTGTAGCCATGCTAATATTTTCAAATATTTCCCTTCTCAGTTGCTAGATACAATGTCCAAACAACAATTGACACCACATTTATGTAAAACATTGCAAAAGAGACAATCATTTACTATGACTCATATAAAACATAAAAAAAACTGATCAAAGCTGTTCAGAAGCCACTTTTAGTGCTGAGCGAGGGCCAGTAAAGTAATAAGTAAAGTAAAGTTATAAAGTAATAAGTGTCTACACCGTAAACCCCTTAGATGAAGGCCCGTGATAGAGCGCTGGTCCTTTCGGCCTGGTCCATAATCTGCACCTGACAAGGACATGTAAGTAACTATAATTATAAGTCAAAGTATAAAAATGAGAACTAGAGCAAGGCCACCATTCATCCAGTGCTGCTTGCCCTGGTAGCTGTTGATCACATCATATGCCACACCCTGTAATTGAGGTCTGCAGCTGGAGGCCTTAGACATTTTTCACTTAGTCCATTGAGGATTCACCTCTTGTGTACCACAAGACTTAATTAAAAAAAAAAAATCTACCTTCTTAAACATTTTTTTTTTTTTGTCAAATTATGGAGCTCATCTGTTTATACCAGAGGTGCCCCAACCTTTTACTACAAAAGGCCAAAATTGTAACTTGGTTGCGAGTCGTGGTGGACTGAAGGTAAATGTTGCATTAAATCCACAATAAAATGTATTTATATTCTCTACACTTCAATACAAAAATTAAACAAAAACAAGGAACCATTAAGATATGCTTCAGTGTCATGTTTGGGCATCTCTGGTCTGTACAGTACATCTTTCTATCTGCCAAACATTTTTTTTCTTTAAAGGTTTTCCCTGTGCTTGAATGGTTTAAAAATATTCTTCACTACTTTTTTATATCTTATCCTGTCAGTTTCTGTTTGATACAAACATTATGTCTATTATGTAAAAAGAAATGAAATTGCATCTTCCTTTTGTACATTTTCCTCATGCCATGTGCAAAGGAGGTTGCTGACAGTATCACAGTAGGAAGCTTATGGAAATGTGGTTTTAAAGTGCATGCTTAAGACCTTACTTAATACTTTAATATAATTGTAGAGTAATGCATGAGAATGACCTGATATCACCAGTTAGAATAATTTTATGATAAACGCACCCAAGGATGAAAATGTCAGTCCATTTTATTTTATGTCTATTTTTTAAAGCTCTCATGTTGTCTGTTATGTTTGTCTCTGAGCAATAGCTCCAGGCTGTGATAACTCTTGATTAGATGCTGTAATATAACAGAGGTGGCAGACAGAGTAAATAGCAGTTCTGATGCTCAAAGTCTGTTGCATCAGAGACTATCCTGAGGGCTGGCAAGTATTGCTTCCACTGCTGTAATCTGAAAGCCTTTAATGCAGTGCTCTAGTGCAAGAACACAGTGGAAGTGCAGACAGCTTTATGCAAGGTAAGAATTATTTTAGGAGACATTTGTTGCCCCTTGTGACAGCTGCAATTGTTTCAGTAAAGGCGCAAATTATGTCATAACGACATTCCAAGCAATTAAGAAGACTGAGTGAAATTTCTCTTCACTTTTTTTTTCTTCAAAATTATAGACTTTGTGAGACAAATTAACCGAATATAATTTATAAATATTTAAAATATAAATGTATAATTTAAGAATAAATAACAAAAAATGGTAATGACGGAATGGCCTTGAGAATTCAGTTGAGAATTCAATCACTGATACAGCAACTAATGAATGCTGAAACTGATCATTTTAATTAGTTTTACACCAAATGTAATTTGTAAATGGACATTTAAAATGTAATGCCTAAATATTATGCTTGGTCTCAATTCAAATATAGGTTGTTAAACTGTTTCCCTCCTATTCATGTCATTATAGTTGTTTGTACAGTTCTAAATGAAGAAGTTTATTCCCATTGCAAACATTCTCCCACCTTATCGTCATAATTGCCTGACTAACACGGTGACCTCAGGATGTTCTTGGCTGCCATCACAATGTATTACTGTACAGACCGTGTTCTAGAAATTACAAAAGCTCTTTTTCTCCATTAATGTTTTACCAGTGTGCCCTCAACAGTAACGGACCTCAGTTCTCTCCACCCATCAGTGGACATAAAGAGGACCCACATGAGGTCACGAATGAGTTGTTCCGTGAATACATTTTATTTTAAAAAAAAGAACCTTGTACGCTGCAGAATAAACATATTCTAACAAATTGCTTTATGCAGACTCACAGGTTTACTTCCACAGTAGAAAGTATCCACATGCTTCGTTAGTGTAGGCAAAGCGATCCTGGTTCACTTATAAGGTGAGAAACGTCTTTTAACCACAGTTTATTTCACAATTTATGTGAATCACTGCAACACCAGACTTTAACTTCACACAATCTTCACAGATTGTAGTTCCAGATAGATGATGGTCGAAACCCTAAAGGTCGAGATAAAGCCATTGTAATTCCAGCTCACACGACCATAGCATTCAGTGTACTAGAGCTTTATGTGCGTCTTGATGGACGTCTGGGTAAGCCTCCAATAATACAGTATTCTGTCTTGGGCTCAGTAAGATATATATTTAAATAAATTAATATTTTAATTCAGAAGTGACAGTAAAGACATTTATAATGTTACAAAATATGACTATTTCAAAAATAAATGCTGTTCTTTTGAACTTTCTATTCATCAAAGAATACTAAAAAATGTGTATCACCGTTTCAACAAACATATTAAGCAGCACAATGGTTTTTAGCATTGATAATGTTTCTTGAGCTCCAAATCAACATATTAAAGTGATTTCTGAAGGATCATGTGACACTGAAGACAGGAGTAATGGCTGCTGAAAAGTCTGCTTTACCATCACAGAAATAAATTACATTTGGAAATATATTAAAACAGATTATTTTAAAATTATGAATAATAATAATCATATTAATAATTTCACAATATTACTTTTTTTTTATCAAACAAATGCAGCCTAGGAGAGCATAAGAGCCTTTTTTAAAACATAAAAAAATTATTAACTCCACACTTCGAACAGTAGTAGCCTATATATCTATATCTTTGGTGTTATATATGAAGCCTATCCATATTTACATTTAGATAAAGCAGAAGTTGTTATTCTTCAGATGCTATTCTGGTAAAACATGACATATGAATGATCTTTTACATATGTTGTTTCTTTTCTACTTAAATATGTTTATTATTTCTCTGTCTGAAGTTGACCTGGTCAGTATGTAACAAGAAATACCTGAAAACTAAAGCAAAGCAAAGCAAAGCAAAACTAAACTAAACTAAACTAAACAACTAAAAAATAAAATAGTAACACTCTATTTAAAAAAGTGCATTAATGCATTAAGGTATTTATCCATCTTTGTTAAAATTTGTTAATAAAAATACAATTATTCTTTGTAAGTTCATGTTAACTCATGCCCATTAAATAATGTTAACGAATACAACTTTTGATTTTAATAATGTTTTAGTGCATATTTAAATTAACATGAACTAAGATTAAAAAATAACTATTTTTAGTTCGTATTGTTAGTTCATATTAACTATAATGCAGTTAACAAATGGAACCTTATTGCAACGTGTTACCAATAAAATAAAATGTCCGTCATACAATTAACCACAAATATTATTAATGTAAACTAGCTTGATCTAATGATCTTATTATGCTATACAAAAAAAGTCATCAGATCTGCAATGCTGTATACATTAAAAACCTCATGTAAACTAGGTAATTACAGAAAAATCAAGCTAATTACATTATATTTACAAACTAAAATGAAACAATACTGAACAAGCATTAACGGTAATTATACTCACTATAAACTCAAATATGTTGGAGTGAGTTACTTATACCAGATGTGATGGTGTCTGGCCTATTTATTTGAACCCAACAAGACACTACACATATGGCAGAGAACACCCTGATCAACTTGCAGCCACTTTATTATTGATGATCTGGTTGGACAAACCCAAGCAGCACCTCCCATTCTCATTTAGCCTCGAACAGGCAGCGATGTCGCCACAGTCAGTACCAACTCAAATTCAAACTACTCTGAATGAACATAGACAGTAACAATACGCTCAGGCTTCAGTGAACTACAGTAATGTTTGCGGCAGCAACTAAGAATTTTGTGAAGCAGGTAGGGGACACTGGACGCCTCATCCCTGTGCCCAGTCTAAGTGAAGCGGACCGATATCAACCACTCAGCCTGGTGACGAGAAAGAGGAGACGACATTTCTGGAAGAAGACCAAATATGCCACAACCCCCTTATCACTGAAAGACATACTCGTGGGAGAGAAAGAGATCACAGCAGGTGAGTTAGAAATATTTAATAATTTGAAAAGATAAGTATAGATGAACAAACACTTGGTTCTCATGCCTTCAATCAAACATCCTTGTAGAATTGTATGTGCATGTTAAATTTTTACTTAAAAATGCATGAAAACAGCTATATACACTGATTTTTAAAATATTTTATGCAAACAGTAGTCTGTTTTTATTATGAATGAAGTACATACTGTAAGTGGTATCAGCGGAGTGTGTCTGTATTTTCCTCTGGTTGACAGGGGTCTCTTCATATCAGCTCCTAAACTATGAAGACAAGTCCGATGTTGCCCTAAATGGGCGTTTGGGCAACCATCTGATCCACGAGGTGGGAGTAAACGTGAGTGGTTCAGACTCTGTGGCGGTAAAGGCCTCATTTGGAATTGTGACCAAGCATGAGGTGGAGGTTCCTACACTACTGAGGGAACTCAATGCAAGGTAAAGAACACTGTGTACACATTTTTATATAACAGTTAGTTCCAGTCCTCAAAATTGGCTGAGAGCTGGAATTTTGTCCAGCAGCACTTGGACTTTTCACTGTTTGTTTCACTCCACTTTTTGCATGTTACAGACAGGTTGCATTGTTAGACCAGTAGGTGGCAACAAGTGACTGTATTTTAGAGATAGCTAGACTCATTCACTCAACCAATTTGGTCAAGAAAAAATACATTTGCTTGCAAAACATTTACGTTGCTTCAAGAAATTTTGCATACATTCACAGAACTTGTGCATTCTGTCACAACATTATTGTGCTCCACCGAGAAACTTTGCATTTACTCACAACAACTTTGGGGTTGCTTTGCTAAACTTTTGCATTCCTTTGACTCCCAAGAAATTTTGCATTCACTCACAAAAATTTGGGGTTCAATGCAAAACTTTCATGTTACCTCAATTCCTAAGAATTTTACAAAACCATTGCATTCCCCCCAATAACTTGCAAAAGCATTAAAATATTATTTTTTCTTCCATATTATTTCCATTTAAGTTACTGAGAACTCCAGCTTTGTATAATGGTTATGGTTATGATGATGCAAGTATTCAGAACAGCAGCACTCTTGCTTGCGTACTTGATGAAATGAATCACTGAATTCTCTCATTCTTTTTCTCACAAATCTTTCCGTCTATTCTCCTCTCAACAGTAGTAGCCTATATATCTATATCTTTGGTGTTATATATGAAGCCTATCCATATTTACATTTAGATATTTAGCAGATGCTTTTATCCAAGGCGACTTACAAATGAGGACAATGGAAGCAATCAAAATCAACAAAAGAGCATTGATATGCAAGTGCTAGTGTCTCAGTTAGCTTAATGCAGTACACGATCCATTTTTTTTTTTTTTTATTTGAAAATGTTTATTGCTTTATCTAATGACCTTTGGTTGAACTTTTTGTCAGACATATGTGTGGCACCAGAGTCAGTAGGAGGGTTCGAGAGGGAACAGATCCGTGAGCAGCTTGGGGGATTCATTGGCCGCTTTTCCTTTGGAAGACTCAGGAGATTCCTGTCGGGAATCATCTATGGAAATCCTTTCAGAGCAGGTGATTTAAATTCTGTTGTCATCGCTGTATCTGCAATATTTAAAATGATCTTGAAGAAATATTCCAAATGTCACTCTTGCTGTAGATGACAGGACGTTTGAAGAGCTCACTCACTCTGATATGTACATGGATGATGTTGTGACGGACTACTATGAGAAGGCTGCCAGCATGACTGACCTGTCCACAGCCTACATGCGGGATGAAAAGCACACACGTGTAAATCTGCTCAACCATAACATACCGAAAGGACCGTGTGCCTTGTGTGGCATGGGCCACCAGAGGCGTGAGACTGTCTACGGCTGCCTGGAATGCTCTTCGGGGGGAAACAAATATGTCCGTCTCCACGCTGTTCCATGTTTTGACCTCTGGCATAAAACTATGAGGTGAGGAATGGCCTGGAGGAACTCTCAGGGTGATTTTCGTGCAAATGTTGTGCAATATGACCACAAGATTTAAACCCTCCCCTTTAATTTTTGGCAAAAACACATTTTATGAAAGCAAGAATCTTCTCTGCTCATTGTGAGTGGCACTGACGTCGTAAAACCGATGATTTCAACAAATTCTAAAACATTTGAGCTCAGTCTGATTTTTTGTGACCCTGGACCACAAAACCAGTCATAAGGGCAAATTTTTCAAAATTGAGATTTATACATCATCTGAAAGCTGAATAAATAAGCTTTCCATTGATGTATGGTTTGTTAGGATCGGACAATATTTGGTCGAGATACAACTATTTGAAAATCTGGAATCTGAAGGTGCAAAAAAAATCAAAATATTGAGAAAATCGCCTTTAAAGTTGTCCAAATGAAGTCCTTAGCAATGCATATTACTAATCAAAAATTAAGTTTTGATATATTTACCGTAGGAAATTTGAAAAATATCTTCATGGAGCATGATCTTTACTTAATATCCTAATGATTTTTGGCATAAAAGAAAAATCTATAATTTTGACCCATACAATGTATTTTTGGCTATTGTTACAAATATACCCCAGCGACTTAAGACTGGTTTTGTGGTCCAGGGTTGTTTTATCGCACTAAAACTATGTTTGCTTGAGAGTATATTATTATACTCCTATCTTAGTTGTCAAATAACAATTATTATCTATTATCTACACTGCTGGCTAAAAGTTTGGAATAATTACGATTTTTTAAATGTTTTTGAAACTCTCTTCTGCTCACCAAGGCTGCATTTATTTGATCAAAAATACAGTAAAAAAAAGTAATATTGTGAAATATTATTAATGTACAATTTAAAATAACTGTTTTCTATTTTAATGTATCTAAAAAGGCATTTAGAATGATTTCTGAAGGACCATGTGACACTGAAGACTGGGGTAATGTAAAATTGTTCATTTAAATAGTAATAATATTTTTATAGTATTATTGTTATATTGTACTTTTGATCAAGTAAATGCAGCCTTGGTGAGCAGAAGAGACTTCATTCAAAAACATAATAACAAAAAAAATCGTAATTATTCCCAACTTTTGTCTGGTATACACATTGAGACTCATAATTGGAAAACAGTAAAATACACGTAATACAGTATAATAATACAAATAATAAATACTTAAAAGACTGATCTCAGACACAATACTTGGTGCTAATTGTGTATTGCATTGTTTACATATTTGTCCATAACATTCATTTATATCAGTTTTAAGATGGTGTTTCTTACCTATCCAGATACAAATGGACAAAATAACAGATACATTAGGGCAAAAAGCTAGGGCAGATATTTATTTCATCATGTGAAGACCAGCTTATATGTTTTCGAACACACTGTGCTGTCTGAATAATTCAGGCCTATCAATAAATTAGCCTGTAGATCACATGATGGCAGAGCAGGAAGTGCTTTGCTGACAGATGTCTCCTGTGAACAGTACACCATGGAAATGTTTCCAGAGAATGTGTGAACCGAAGGCCAGGACAGTGCAAGGTTACATTTGTGTGCTTATTTGACACCTGTTGGCCCCAGTGTGTTCAGAATAGTGTAATGAATGGAAAAATGTATCTTAAACTGTTGATTGTGTAGCATGGAATGTCAAGAGCTTGAATGACAAATATTTGAATGTCAAGAACAAAAATTAAAAAGATTTGCCTCCACAAATTCATGTACTGACTTAAATATTTTCCACGTCTGTTAACCATGTTGATAAATTTAAAAATAATTTTGAAGTCTTGAATATTATAGTATTAAAAATTTGGGGCCAGTATTTTTTTTTTTTAATTGTCACTTATGCTTATCTGCATTTATTTGATCAGTAAAAACAGTAATATTGTGAAATATTATTATATATATATATATATATAGCCAAATTGCCAATTTATAATTTATTTTTTTATTTGCTGCATATGGTACTTTAATGGCCAATTAAACAGATGTTTCACAACTTCTTGTCACAAGAATTTGATCTTAGTTACTGTATTAGTGGGTGACTGACTTTCTCACTGGAAGACAGAAGACATGTTTCTTATTTACATCTTTATTACTTATAAAAATAATGACCAACATTCTGCATTAATGACAAAAACGGCTCATATGCAGTGGGCCTTTTCATTTTCTGTATTAAAGCTCGCATCAGAACTCACCCACTGTCAATCCAAACACACTCCATTCTCACAAAAAAAATCCACTCCAGGATATGCACTCAAGCTCAAACTCAATCAGAAGAGCCACATAGGAACAAATAAATATAGACCTTTTTTCTTCTTTTTTTACTTCAAGTCAGAATTAAAGCACTTCTTGATCCTGCATTTCTGGATGAGAGAGGAATATTGCCGAAATTAGCCACTGAAATGTCCGTTTGGCACAACTTCACTGTTCCACATTTCCAGTTCAGTATGAATGTCTAATACAGCCATTGGGATTATGAATATAGCATTTAGAACCTAAAAAAAACAAAACAAGACCAATGCATTCCCCTCCCCGTCACCCAACTCTGGTTTTACTTTAAGCTCTTTTGCTTTCCTACACACAGACAACTATAAAACAAGCATGTCAGATGCTCCAGAAACAGGTGTGAAGCCATAATATTCAACATGTTTTAATGGCTTTAAAATATGAGATGCTCTCGGAACAAGGCACTTGGAGGCCAGGACTGTTTAGAGACACAGAAGAAACAAAAGATCCACTGAAATACTGTTGATTTCAGTGCAAGTACCATCATTGCCATGCACATCAAACCTCGTTATTGATGCTCGGAGACTAATGGGTAACATTGTAGGTTTTAAAACACAAGTCTTGACATACTAAGCTGATATCACTGCATCCCATTCAAACAAAATAAATATGTTTATTACTCCTTATTAATGCAAATATGATGTAAAAAGAGATACGTAACTGCTAAAACATCCCCACTCTTACGGAAAATAAGGTCCATTTTGTAACTTTAGTCCCCCATAGTAACTAAACATGGAACATCAACTGCTACTTCTGTGAGTTGGGAAAGGCTCACATTATAACCAGTAGGGGGCAATAAGACTACATTCTTGGAATGAGAACGATTCCAGCCTCACAACAAATGCTAATGAGGCTTCCACCTGCTCAAATCTATTCACACCCCAGTCCAGTGTTCTGCTCATATTTGAGCTTTTAGTGTTTGGATTCATAGAGTAGGGATTGGTTATTTGTGCAAACAAACCCAGCCTGGAACCAGCAATCCACTGTCTGTTAGAAAAATTGGGTGGAATTTTGCAACAGGCCAATATAAAGCCAAATGTCTCTAGAAAAGAGCAGAAGGGACAGACGTATGGTGGTCCTGTGCTTTGGTCAATCTGACTCAGTCTGTACGACATTCCCAACGGTCCTACTGCAGCAGCTTTTGGTTGAGGATCTCCCAGATCATAGCTTTCCTGAAATACGGCATATGACTCTATAGAGAAAGAGATAAGGCATTATGCATTATTGAGACATGTATTATTCTGCCTGTATTAGTGTGTGTGTGTGTATACACAATGTACCTGTCTGAATGTGAGGTTGCATCCTCGGGAGATATAATCAGCATATTTGCATACGAACACACCACAATCACTACCATTCTTCTGCTGAGGGATCTCCTACAAATAATAATTAGAACTGAGCTGAGCTCTTACAGTGTGAAGACAGAATGAAACTCTTCTACAGCAGTAAAATAAAAAATTTGAACTTGGAATATTGGTTGAATTTCATTTTAAAAATGCAATTAAATACAGAAAAGTGCTTGGCACCAGGGTCATTATATTTAACTAAAACTAAAAGCACACACAAAATGCTCTGTTACTTGAAATAAAATAAACATTAACTGAAATAGAAAATACATATAAAAAAAAGTTTATTTAGTTTGCCTTGAAGAAAATGGCTAAAACTAAATAAACTAAAGCAAATCAATATAAAAGAATGAAACTATATAGACATTAAGACAAAAACAACAAAATTTCTAAAACTAAGATTAAAGTAGAAAGAGAAAACGAATAAATAAAAATATAAAACCGAATGCAGACTCGTACTTGTTATTTGCAAACAGCGCAGTTTCATTTATACTTATTTGTTGCGTCCTCTTGGGGACTTATGAGACAACGTTGATTTTTTAAAAACCTGGTGACCACTGAGGTCTTGTAGCTTTTACCCTGAAATATTAAATACATTTTGAATTTTTGTAATACTGAAACATTGAATTGAATTTCTCAGTCCTGTTGACAGACCTATACTGTTCTTGTAAGATTTTTTTATAATTATACAAGTGCTTACAGAAGGCTGTAGACTGCTCAAGGTCCACTTCGACGTTTCCAAATCTTTGCCCTTCTTCACCTTGAACTCCTCTTTCAGATAAAGCCTAATGGACAGATGGAGTCATTAGATTAATAATATAAACAAGTAGAGTACACACTGAAAAACAAACTATGAGCAGAAACTTTAACACGCATACACATACATTCAGCACAAAAAGCAAAATTACACAACCCTCATTTTAGCTACACAGTACAGTACATTCAGTATGATCACATTACTATACATATTTATGTATGCAACACATTATCACTTACAAAATCATGTTGCAGATGTCATCATGCCGTTGACCCAAAGAGTCGTATGACCGTACAGACTTGGATTTGAAGTCAACAACCTACCATGGTAAAAGGAAGAAACATTACACAAAAATCCAAACCTCATAACACATATACAAATTAATTATAAAATAAATTTGTTTTTAATATGCTAATTAAAGCCAATAAACAATCCAATAGCTATTGATCAGAAACCAAACTATAAATGCTTGTTTGTCTTTTTCATTGTGCTGCAACAGACTGTTAAAGTTAAGGGTTTCTAATGTTTGAACTCATAATACATGGAGTTAATTACTCACAGCAAGGGACCAGTGAACGCCCAGGTGAAGGGGGACCAGAATGATGTCATACAGGAAGAGGTCTACAGCCTTAGTCCACCGCCGTACTGCAGCATGTCCACCGATATGCAACTTGGGAAAAAGGAAGGTACTGAAACAGTAGACCTTCCTTCCCCCTACTTCCTGCTCACTGCGGGACATCACGAGATTCATGTAGAAGTTGATCACCTGAAAGCGACGGTTACATAATCAAAGGTAATGTGAATACTCATGCATATTTTTTGTCTGAAAGAAAAAAGAAAGAAAAAAAAAAAAATGGAGGAAAATGCTAATTATTGGATTAGAGAAGTCACACCCGACATGACATCTGATTTAAGACTTTGAAAGACAAAAATAAAGGAAACAACAATAATTCTATGTTATGGCCAATAACTGATAAATGGTTGATTAAAAATCTTACTTTTTTTGCCTAAATACAAAAAAAATAAATGCTAAAAATGCTATAAATATTTTTAATAAACAAATAAAAAATAATGATCACACATTATAAATATATTTAGACATTATAATGCACACTATCAGGGCTCCAGACTCATTCTTTCCACTGGTCACTCTTTTGTGACTAACTTTCTCGGTCGCACGAGCACGTGATTTGGTCGCAATATTTATTTTTATTTTTATTTATTTTTGCGCTACAACATGGGAATAATCAATGCATGCTGATTAACTTTTATCATAGTTTATAGTTATATGGAAACGAAAGTGGTTAACATTCAACCCGTCCTTTTTCATCAGTAGTTGATTTTTGTGAATGGGAGTTCCTCTTTTGCTATGTTATAAGCCGGGCTTTGGGTGTGTTCAATTTCGAATTTGCGATCTTGTCACGTTTTACAAGAAAAGATAATTGTCTGTTTTGCTTACATACATCTACACACCTTTTACTTTTTAAGACTAAAACAAAAGAAGGATTAATTGTTATTCTTAATTAAAAAGCACAACAACAATAAAACAGTCAAATACAATGACAAACTAGCTTACAAAACGTTTATTAACAAAAACAAATAAGATGAGGCATGGCATGCACCACATGCTGTATTATATATACACGACTAATAAATAACAGAACATTTAACAAACACTGAGGAATCAAATAAAAAAAAATATTAATAAAAGACAGCCTCCATAGCGTAACATGAGGTAAACAGCAAAGATAACAAGCTTTTCAAAATGAAAACAAAAAGAAAAGTAAAACTAAACTTGCTGTCGGTGACAGTAATGCATGTTTTTCCCCCCACAAGAATACCAACATGTTCACCTTCTCTGGTTTAAGAAGCAGTCTTTTACTTTACTTAAGCTTGAAAACCATCCATCGTTTCCTCAATATTCGCTTCATTTTTACTGCGCGCACCTTCGCCAGTGGCATAGCGGATGGGCACGCACTGCGTGGCGGCCCCGTGATAACCTCCCTGTGCTGGGTTGCATCGTATCATGTGTCGACTATAGCCAGAGATATTGTCAAACGCATCAGATATTGGCAATATTAAGAGGATTTGGCATTTCCAATTAATGTAGGCCTGTTACATTCTTAATATTATTAGGCCTGTTATTGTTATTAGGTTACTTTTATTATTTAATTACAATTAATTTCCCCCGCAATAATTTCATAGCACATCAACGCATAGCTGACGCGTTGTGAGGATAAAAAAAGATTAGGCTATTAGTTTACTCCTCATTGAAAATATTTTTTAAAAAGTATTTTAAAACAGGTCTATTAATTTATACAAAGAATTATAGGCCTGTAATTAAAATTATATTAACACTGCAGTCATCAATGAAAATTAAGAGCACCTTTATTTCAAGCACCGACTTTCAAAAACAACCTGTTTAACGCAAAATACATTTCTTTTTTTTTTTTTTCACTATGTACAGGACAAGAGAAATATTAAGGAATAATTCAAGACAGTTATATGCCGTTATCAGCATATGTTGAAGTAGATTTGTCTCTTGTCGTCTCTGAGAGAATATGCGCCGTTAATGCAGCGTGTTCAGCAGATGTTGAAAGCGCTGTCAGTTTGTACTTTTTTTACTTTCACTTTGTATAATTGGCTAAGGTTAAAACGTTCACTGGCATAACTCTTGCGCAAAATTTGCACGTTGCTTAATATCAGCCTTCATGGTTTAAAACAGAAATATTTCCAATATTGGGGGGGGGGGCCCGCGATTTTGAGCTGCGCCAATGACCTTCGTGCTCGTGCTGACACGGCAAGTAGCCTATAAACCAGACTGAGTGAGCGGGTATACCTGAGAGGATGATAGAATAACGACTGACTGGATGCGCCGTTAATGAAATCGCCTGTGCATTAGCCTAATTTTAAATATAATTATATTAAAATTTTGCAGTCGAACCAATGTGACCCTAAAAAAAAAATTGGTCGCACCTGCAGGAAAAATGGTTGCAAAATGCGACTATAAAAGAATGATATATACGTTGAAATTCGCTAAAATCACATTTACCATAGATATAATCAAATTATTACTTTAAGTGAGCATTAGATGGCAAACCTCTTGCAGGGTTGCCAGATCCCTCTGTGTGATACGCAGTTTGAAAGCACTGCACAGAACCAGGTTTGGATCAGTTTGAGCAAGAGCAGCACTCACTTCCTGCTGCATCTCCTGTTACATGATACAAAGACAACACTGTTACTCAAACCACAAGGAAAGGAACCAATGTGACAGTGAACTGTAAGTGGAAATAAATAGGCAGGTTTACATACACATCATTGATCATACTCTTATCAAGACTTTATTCCAAAAAAGAGGTTTACACACTCCACAGATATTGGAATATCCCTGTTTACATGGTATTCACTAATATCCAAGCAAACAAGACATGTATTTCCTCCCCACCTTCTCTTATTGGAGATGTTCAATTTAGGAAATAGAATTTGTTGCAATGAGGTTAACGTGTTTGTGACATTTATAATCAGAATATTCCAAATTAATACAGAAATATTCCTGTGCATGTAACAACCAGACAGAGTGTGGTATAATAACAGTTAAGGACTGGATTTTTTTGAGACACTGACCTTGGTCAGTCTGGGAAACTCTTCCTCACTGCACCTCACTGTATCTGTAATCAGTTCAGATCTGGATGGTAGCGAGGATCCTGCAGCTGTGTCTTTCTCCTTAAGATTCAACCTTGCTTCGACCTCAGCTGACAGATCCACATCTAAAGGCTGGACAGAGTGTGAGGAAGAAAAGAGAACAGAACTTACAAAACATAATTAAAAAAATAAATTACACAAAGCATGTTTTTTTTTTTAAACATTTCAATCTTGGATTTTAAAAAACTAAACTTAATAAATATCCAGATTAAAGGAATAGTTCAACCAAAAATGAAAATTACCCCATAATTTACTCACCCTCAAGCCATCCTAGGTGTATATGACTTTCTTCTTTCAGACGAATCCAATCGGAGTTATATTAAGAAATATCCTGGCTCTTCCAAGCTTTATAATGGCAGTGAGTGGGTGCTTTTTGTCAATAGCCCAAAAGAAGTCCAATAAAGCGCATCCATCCATAATAAAAAGTGCCTCACACGGCTCCGGGGGTGAATAAAGGCCTCCAGTAGCGAATCAATGTGTTTTTGTAAGAAAAATATCCATATTTAAAACTTTATAAACCGTAATCTCTAGATTCCGCTAACTATCGTATGCGCGTTCACTCCGGCGGATGACGTAGGACATACACTTCGGCAAATGACGTAGGACATAGCGTAAGGTCCGGTGAGAAGTGACAAATGCGGAAGCGCAGCGGAAAGAGCAAAACAAAACACTGGTCACAAATTAGAAGTACAAAATGAAGATTTGTAAAGAAAAATGGAGGATTTCGATAGAAGCCAAGAGACTGGTTTTCCTTTGCTAAAGTAAAGTAAGGAAACTTTGCTTCCTTTGCTCCTGTAAACAAACGTCGGTTCTCGTGAGACTAGCATATTCTCACCGGCCTACGTCATATGCCGGAATGAACGTGCGTACAACAGTCAGCGGAAGCTAGATATTACGGTTTATAAAGTTTTAAATATAGATATTTTTCTTACAAAAATGCATTGATTCGCTACAGGAGGCCTTTATTTACCCCCTGGAGCCATGTGGGACACTTTTTATGATGATGGATGTGCTTTATTGGACTTCTTTTGGACTATTGACAAAAAAACACCCACTGCCATTATAAAGCTTGGAAGAGCCAGGATATTTTTTAATATAACTCCGATTGGATTCGTCTGAAAGAAGAATGTCATATACACCTAGGATGACTTGGGGGTGAGTAAATCATGGAGTAATTTTCATTTTTGGGTGAACTATCCCTTTAATATTTTAATACTCTTTCATCTGTAGACATCAACACTTGCATGACATGAAAAAGACAATAAGCACTTACGATTTTTCTTACAGTTTGATTATCCAAGGCTCCTTCCTTGACATAACTTGCTGGTGTGCTTCGATTAACATCTATAGTTCTATAGCAGATTTTAAAATAAATAAATATATTAAAAAATCAATAAATGCAGATAATCATTTATTAATAAGCAATGCTTATGAATCATGCTGAAGTGTTACCTGTCTTTAGTCTGCGTCAGTGGATCCCGCCACACAGACATATTGGCTAGAGGCAAAAACAGAACATTTGATTTGACTGTTAAAAGGTGTCATGGAAGCTATTCATCAAAAGTTTAAAATAATTTCAGATAGTTAAAGGAAAACAAAAGCAGTGGGTGCAGCTGGATGTAATTAAGCTCACCTCTGACTGGAGCAGGTCTGCTCATGTCAGTAGTGCGACTGATGGAGGCGTGCCCATTTGCCTTGTGTCCATCAAGCAAGAAAGTTGTGCTAAAAAAAAATAATGAACAGCATTAACGTCCTCCAGCCATGCTACACTGATTTCAAAGGTGTTCTAAGGACTCATGCACTTACATTAGAGGCTTCATCCGTCCAAACGGCAATGGTTTGCTCTTTGAGTATTTCTCTGATGCCATCTCTACTAGCTTCCTGTAATGCTCTCGATCGCTCTCTCTCAGTGCCTAGTCAAAAGAGAGATAGTCAGGAAATCACAGACATAAAGGTATCAAGTTTCCAGTACATTAAAATTCAGTTTCCCTACCTCCTCTACGGTCAGGCAAGGTTTGTGTGTGCGGATTGGATGCTCCATCTCAGCTGGTCTTGCACTTAGTCCGTGGGTGGTGCAAGACGACACTAGCTTCAGTGATCTGCGCATCTCCCTGCCTTTGTCCTGGCTTCCCTTGTACAGCATTGCACCACTGCTCAAGGAGATAAATACACAGACTGTTATACAATGTCTAAAGAACAAATCATTTTATTATCAGCAACCACTCAGAACATGGTTTACAGTTACAAAACAGAAGTACATATCTCTGGTTCCGGTATCAAAGTAAGACTTGAGCTACTGTACAGTATATTCTGTTTCATACTTCATTTAATAGGTAAGTTTCATTTGCCTATTAATGTCAGAAATAAATGCTTTTAGATTATTTATTTGTAAAGATGTATTTATAAAATGAATTTCAGCTATCATTAAAAAAAAAAAAAGATTTAGAGGCAGTTCAATCTTTGCTCATTGGCAGCAATGCACAGAATAGTAAATAAGTAAACAAAGAAAGATGCTGCTGTTAGTCATTTGTGACCAGTTTGTTTCCTTCAACAAACTGATAGAGAAGAAATGGGGAAGAAAAACATCACCTTGTTTTACACTAAATGTTGTGGAGGTTTCATGAACACTTCTTATTGTTTGCATAAAGCATGATTATTCATAATTGCTGAGTGTTTGTTGCTTGGCTGAAGTTATGTCCATATTCTGTGCATCATGGGATGTGGGAATTTTGAGGATCATGTGTTGCTCTTTTTAAAAGAACAGAAATTTACAATCTCTCCTTTAATCACATAAAAATGTAAAGTCATTACAACCTTATAATCATGCCATCAGAAAATGTAACCATTAAAATTATGACAAATGACAAAAGTGTCTAAATGATACTTACTCTGGTTTCCATAAAGCCTGGGGGTTGTGGTGGACATTGGCTGCTGTTCTTTCTTTATTTTTAACTCCCAGTTCTATCTGTTTATCTGAAGAGAGATAATTGTAAACCATTACTAAACTGACAGGCTGTAGATAGGTATAAAATAAGCTTTATGTACAGTGCATTTTTAAAAATCTTTTTAAATTCTCTTATGCTCACCAAGGCTGTTTTTATTTAATCAAAAATACAATAAAAATAGTAATATTGTGAATTATTATTATTATAATTTAAAATAAATGTTTTCGATTTTAATACATTTCAAAATGTAATTTAATCTTTTGATGGCAATCTGTATTTTTAGCAGCCTTTACTCCAGAATCACATTATCCTTTGGAAATCATAGTAATATGCTGATCTGGTGCTTGAGAAACATTTCTAATTATTACAAATGTTGAAAACAGTTGCTTAATATTTTTATGGAAACCGAGAAAAAATATTTGTTGTTTGTCTCAATAAATTGTGTTAATTATAAATACAGTGGTTAAATAAAATAAAAAAAATTATATTGCTTTTTGTTTTAAAAAAAGGTTATAAAAATGTCAATAATTATCGATACCGAATGATATGAAACATTGTATCGTTGATAAATTTTTTTGCTATATCGCCCAGCCCTAACTGAGATATAGTTTTTTTTCAGGATCCTTTGATGAATATAAAGTTCCAAAGAACAAAAAAATTTGTACTGACCCCAAAGTTTTGAGCGGTAACGCATGTCTGTCAAATTCTTTGCCAGATCACAGAGACACGTGGGGACAGTTAAATCACACTCACCCATTCCTTCACTCTCAATCCATGAACTCAGGCTGTTGCTGTGTATGTCATCAATACCCATAAAAGCAACCCTGCCAACCTGAGCCACCAGTGTGCAAAACAAGAAACAAGACAATGTACACAATGCATGAAACCAAGGCTGCACAAGCAATGCATGTATTTGCAATCACTTAGTGGTGATTATATGAACATACCTCCGAAAAGGCTTTCTGCTTTTCATGTTCTGCCTTTCTGTGGTGTCTTGATCGGAACAGCCCTGCAATCCCTGCAAAAGTCTTCTTGACAACCCTAATGATCACATCTGTAGAAAGATGACAGATATATGAATAAAAGCCTTGACGGTAGGTGACTGAGAATGTCAATACGGCACTGTTGTTTACGTGGAAGAGCTCATCTAAATATTTACCATGTCTTGCTCTTTTGACCTCTGGATATTCTGTCACACAATCAGCGGAGTACACACTGCAACCCAAGAGAAAATGAAACACTTCAGGTCAGTGCAACAGATGCATCAAAGGACTAGTTCACTCAAAAATGAAGAAAATTTTCTTACTCACCCTCAGGCCATCCAAGATGTAGTTTGTTCATCTAGACAAATTTGGAGAAATTTAGCATTACATCACTTGCTCACCAATGGATCCTTTGCAGTGAATGGGTGCCGTCAGAATGAGAGTCAAAACAGTTAATAAAAATATCACAATAATCCACAAGTAATCCACACCACTCCAGTCCATCAATTAATTTCTTGTTAAGTGAAAAGCTGCGTGTTCGTAAGAAACAAATCCATCAAAACACTTAACTTCAAACTATTGCTTTAAGGTAACACAAGCCCTCTATCCATAATATTGCTTTCTCCAGTGAAAACGTAATCTCGCCTGAATCAGGAGAGAAATATGCACAGATCAAGCATGTCAGTGAGAGGACAACAGGGGATGGATTTTTTTTTCCACTGGAGGAAGCATTATTATTGACTCATTTTCTGGCCAGAAGCAACAGTTCAAAGTTAAAACGTCTTAATGATGAATTTGTTTCTTACAAACACAGCTTTTCACTTCACAAGACATTAAGATGAACACAAGATGAACAAGTGATGTAACCCTAAATTTCTTCCAATGAAGAAACAAACTAATCTACATATTGGATGGTCTGAAGGGGAGCAAATTAAGCAATTTTTTTTATTTTTAACTGAACTATACCTTTAATACAAAAAAAATATCTTTCAAATAAAAGCAATAAAATGAAAATCGCTAAACCAGTAGACTCTGAGGTAAACAGAAAACACCACGTCTTTCTTAAAGAACATTCATATTTATACAGCTTTGCAATATTGTGCAGGCACTAACAGAAAAGGACGTTATCTATACTCTCCAATTTAACGACTTCAGATCTGTAATAATTCTAAATCACAACAAACATTTCATAAATTAAATTTATGTTCGACAGTATCCTATTAATTTAATGACAAAGATGGTGACTGATTGCTGTAAGTAGACTGTCTATTGACGAATTGTTTACATTGGACTGATTCCTGCCCCTGAAGACAAATGTAATGTACTACAACTGCCTATTGTTTGTGTAAATGAACAAGAAACAAACTGACACCAGATAAAACAAGGCACTGTGTGTTAATTAAAACAGAAACAAATAGTAATTAGGTTTATTCAGAACCGAGGAATACAAACAGACTAATACCACACCTTTGATAGTTGCGTTTGGCGGGCCTGCTGTTCTCCAGCCGCTGCGTGTCTGTGCCCGCGGCTCGAGCGACACCGTTACAGTGCTCACTAGGCCAGGCTGCGGATTTCTCACCAGAAAAAGGCACGAAGAGCGACGATAATCCGTCAACTATCCATTCATACATCACAAACCACCACGATGAATAAGACTCCGCTTGGTTTGTTAGTGCCAGGTCTATATTGCAGGTTTTGAAACCGAAAATTTGACCCACTCGTGTTTCAAAAGCCTTTCGTGGACGTACGTTTCACTGATTTGTCAACTGCGACACCGCACCACTGCTCGTCGGTTAGGCCCTCCCACTCTCCACTGCTGCCCAATTACCCAAGAGTGTCTGTCTGAGATTGACGTTCCTTCACACCGCCAGTTAAGGCGCTGCAGTGCAGAGCAGCAAACAGAAAGTACTTGGTAATGATCTGGGTTCAGTGAAAGAAATAGTTTATAAAATGGAACAGACGAAATAATGTTTTATTACAAACTGCACACAGTTTAATTACTTACATTTGTATCCGTATATTACGTGTATGCTGATTTTGAATTTTTGGTAGGCTATGTGAGTAAAGCGATTAGATTTACTCATCATGCAACCAATCAGATGAGCAACTAACCATCACGTGTCTCAAAGCGGAAGAAATATCGAGTGGGTGTGCTTGTTTTACTTGATGAATGTTCTATGTCCGTTTATGTGTCTATGTCCATGGCATTCCCTCAGTTTTAGCTTCAGCTAAGGTTTATGTTGCACATGACAGCGTTACACAATGCACTGCCTATTTAAAGTATGAAAATAACCTTATGACTACACTGCAAAGACATGAACTGTACATTTTAAAAGGGTCTGTTGTATGGCAAAACAGCCACGACTACACCTGCATACCAGGTGACTTAAAAAAAAAAAAACATTTATATTAATTAAACCGAGCACTTATTTTGCTATTTAATATTGTAATATTTAATTAATTCTTCAGTAAATACAACAAAATTAAAAATCACAACAAATCCCTATGAATAACAAAATGATATAACTGTATTGAAAATTGTAAATTGATGTCGGACCTCCATGTCGATGTATCATCTGTCTTTGAAGATAAAGAGGGATCCGTCTGCCCTTGGCAATTTGTCTAGAAAAAGGTAAAAGAAAAAAAAGGTAGGCCTATTAGGAGCACTGACTTCTAATATCTTAGAAAAATATATAATATTAGTGAACAAGATAATAAAATTACCCTATGTTTACCTCAGAGTCCAAGTGGAGTCCTGGAGTTCACAGCATCAATTCCCATTCTTCAAGGCAAAACAAGTTAACATGAGAATATTATGATTATATGATTCACAATGACTGACCAGTGAATGTTTTAAACATTGAAACGTAGCACAAGATACCCATAACTAATGATGGATTAAGAGAATTATGTAGTGATTTTTTTATTTTTATGACAAAAACATTAGTACTGTACAGAATGTGTAAGACCTCACTGTAAAATCTCATGTATGTATGAACAACACATGTAAACAGCACTAGGTTTCATAAATGATAAAGTTCAGTTGAGGTCCTGTTGTAAACTAGAGACAAGACTTACCTAATCAACTGGAAAGGATTTCTGATCCATTTTTAAATGTATAATTAAAATAAAACAATGATTTTAAAGTTTTTTTTAATTTATTTTTTTATTATTATTTATTGGTATTGTTACATTGATGACTCATACGTGTTTAAGGGGGGGAGATTTACAGGACCAATCACATGCTGCACTGTTGGCTGATGAGTCCCTAATTGTCCTGCTGGCATCAAAGAGGGCCAAAAAGAGTAGCCAGTTGGAGGAAGAGGTGGTACATGGGAGCTGTAGTGATGGTGATGATGGACAGCCCCTCCTCTCACTGTTGAATGAAGGTCCTAAACAACATCAAATGAGCATTCTAACTTATTACTACATATTGTAAAATGTACAAATATCAACTTGGTTTAAGCTGAACACAACATCTCTTGATGGTTACCTCCCTGAATGTGAGGCTATAGAGGTGTGATTTGACTGATGCTTCCTCCTGGGTACACAGCCATTGGCGGAAGAGCCTTCAGCATCATATTGTGCATGATGATCTGGTGCATCTGTGCATTCTGCATGAGCATCAACTCCACCATGTCTGTCATCAGAATAATAAAGTAGAGAACGTTTGTCCTAGCTGAAATCTTGAAGTGTCGTTAAAACTCCATGTAGTACTTTATTCTTATTGGCTATATTTCAGGCATGCAACTTGAATCACTAGCTACACTACTGTTTAAAAGTTTGGGGTTAGTAAAATTTTTAAAGTTTAAAAAAAAAGATTTTTATGTTCACTTAGGCTACATTTATTAAAAATGATATAATTTATTCTAAAAATGCAGTCAAAACAGTAATATTCCAAAATATAATTTTATATAAAAATTATGTAAAATAGGAATATATTTGAATCATAAATAAAAATAATAACTTTATTATCAATAAAAAATATATAAAATATTTTTTTATTAAAATCATTTGTTAAATAATTTGTCCTTGGTAAACGAAAAAAACTAAATCTTTCTGACCCCAAAACTTTGAACAGTAGTGTATTAAAAAAAAAAAAAAATCTTATGGCCTTGTAATTACTCTTTTGTTGGAAAGTAAGTGTAGGCAAGTTTAAATGTCCTAATATCACTATTACTAATTGCTTTTTTTTTTTTTTGGCTTAGTATACAGTACAATAACAGTTTTTTTTATTTCTGTATTTGATATACAGTATATATACCTTCTTTAATACTTCCTGATCTGTAGGGAAAGGTTTGTGGGGGTGGAATTTGTGCTATGAGAGGCTGTTGCTGTGGTAACTGCTGCTGGATAATGGTGGCTGGTTGTTGAGGAACCTTGTGGAAGGAGAAATATAAGTTATCAGAAGAGGGCCAGCAACATATCATTGTAACACACAATGCACACACAAATTGTCTATGTACTTGTATATTTTAGAACAGTTATAAAGCCATTAATTGAACTGGAATAGTAAATGTAGATGTTCTGTGTATGATCAAACCAGTATAACTAAAGGTGTGAACTTTTCATACAGTGTGTTGAATGATTTGAGGGGGCTGAGGGGCAGGAGGAGGGAGAGGAGCAGGTGGAGGTGCAGGTGCAGCACTTTGGTGGATATGGATAGGAGGAACAGGCTGGAGTGGCCCGAGAAGAGGTTGATAATGATATTGAGATCCAGCCCATGTGTGTGGCCTTCCCAGATCATACAAAAAAATCACTACTGTCTGTGTACTTGTGCAAAACGCTGACCCTTCTCGTTCAATGTTGTCATTTTTCTCATTGTCCAGTCTCTAAAAAGGAGCAAACAGATGATATATTAAGTATTTTGAATTAAGTTTGGTCTCATGATAGAATGTTGTCAACAAGGAAGAAAGAATATCATGTCAGTTATGTATAACTGATAAATATTTATCATTAAGCCAATTTACCTTTTCCAACATTTTCAATCTCAGCCTTGTCATTTGGTCAACCACTGGGTCTGCCATTTTAAAAACACTTCGTAGATACGTTTATTTAATTATTGTCCATGTTTGCTGTAGAAGGGTGTCTGTTGTCAGAATATATCTGTGTTGCAGAGTTCTTTGCCCAACACTCAAGTTGCTAAGTTACATTAGAAATACAGACCAAGGCTCTTTTGTTTACGGTGGACCCATAGTAAAGTACTCTAAAATAAAATAAATAAATAAATGGAAGAACATATTGCAGCTTCCAACGAAATATTTTGAATTTGTATTTTAGGAAAACCTCAAAATGTAATCATAGAAAGGTTATGGAAACTTTATTATTATTATTTACAAAATCAATTATGTGTAATTTGAGCATTTATAAATATGGAATAATAATAAAATAATAATTATAATAATTACTTTTTATGTAGAATTGAAATGTCTAAATATTGTTATATATTTTTATACCTTTATACTCCAAATAAAAGGTAATGATTATATTTATCATCTTTGTTTATTATTCAGTACTTATAATATTATATTCTCAAAGTGTGTTATATTAAACTGGCGTAACATTTACAATTTATGAGACTGTGCCTTATATTATTAGTGAAGAAAACAACTTTTGTTACGTCGATTCAGCTGTCGTTACTGGTTAATCTTATTCACCCGGGCTTTTACCCGCGTCTCTCATTTGTCAATCACATCCACTATTGGAAACACGACTACCACAACAAATACACAGCCTACGAGGATGTCATTTCTCACTATCCTGCACAGCAATAGGCTCTAGACGTTGTCAATCAAAGGGTCATGCTTGCACTCGCTTTCTAATTGGTCATTCAGGCCCAATGCATTTAAAGGAGGGCGTTTTAAAAAGAGCAGGTGTATTTCTGCAACAAAAAATGTCATTGGCTGACAAGTTCACATCCTTTGTTCTAATAGGTTCTCGCTGACTGTCAATCTGATAAGGGCGGGGATAAGCACACTTCGCGGCCATGTTGAAAATTACACTGACAGTTACTCTTTAGGAAAATCTCTGAACTCACAAAACATTACAAAAAAATTAGTTTAAGGAGTTTTAGAGAAACGCAGTTTCAGTCTGATTGACGTCCCCTTGAGTGTTTCCTTCATTCCCATGAAATTCCTTGATCCAGGAAATGGATCAGGATGAAAGGCAGAGAAAATTAGAGGCCGGACGAGCAAAGGTAAGCGCTAACATTAGCAGAGTAACTTTACATAGGCTAGTTGTGAATTTGAATATTCTTTTGTTGTTCTTTTTGTCTGTAATTATATCAACTGCCACATTTATTTATATGTTTTTTCTTGCTTTTATTTGAGATCCGCTTGTATTTCGGACAGCCACAGATGTCACAGTCACTCCCATTGTTCTTGGTGCACAATGTCTTATTATAAAACTTGTTAGTATGAGGAACTACTCAGCCCGACTCAATTTATCAGTGTATCTCTGCCCAACTTTCTCATAATTCACTGTGAGGAGTTTTTGATTAATATCATGCCATATTCATTATGGACAAAATGAAGCTTGAACTCCAACTTTCTTCTGAGTGTGTCGTTTATTTGCACTGGTTCACGAAATCAGAGCAACAACCTTCCTCAGCTGGAAGTTTTGCGCTTTTTTTTTTGTTGTTTTTGGTAATATGTAGCTTTGGGTATTTGTTTAGTTTGAGTTTCAATTTGGGGTAAATGTTTGTTGGCGTTGCAGCAAAAGCTTTCTTTTTTGCTTATGTTAGGCTGTCTTATGTTGCAAATAAAGTTCGATTTGCTGAGAGGAATCTGATACAGCTCTGTCTCCAGGCAGGATCAGTGCAGCTCACAGGTATCTACAGTATATATTTAGCGCAAGAGAGCTTTGACGGGAACTGCACTTTATCCGCAATGAGAGGACAACAAAAATGAAGTGGCATCTTCTCGTTTTGTTAGGCGTTTCTTTGCCTCGTTTTGAAGGACAAACGCTTCAAATGATGTAAACAACACGATATTGGCTACATTCATTAACTAAATACTTTCTCATTGTTGGATGATAATATTCAGTCCACAGAAGAATACTGACTGTTATGTATAGAGAGACCTGTAGGAGGCACCACACGATTAAAGTCTCAACATTGCAAGGATGCATTTCAGTTGTCATTAAATGAATTGTGTAGTCATTTGCTCACACCAATGTTGTTTCATGCCCATGTTGTGTTTATTTTATGCAGGGCACACAAAAGTAAAAAAAAAAAAATTTTTTAAGTTGGAAAAAGTTCTCCGTCATCTTTTGTGTTCCATGGAAAGCAGTCATTACTAATTTGTAGCATGTGTTTGAGTATTGACAAAATTCATATCTTATTTTGTGGCAGCTTTTTTGTTTAATTGTCACACTTACATTTTTAATTTAAACGTTTATTAAAATGGAATGAAACACTTACTTGTTTGTCTATAATATTCAACTCTGATTTGAACCAAACTGTCTCTTGCAATTTCAACAAATCCTCATCTATCTACATCTTGCACTTGCACTGGATCCATACTGTCAAACTCTGAATTTCATCTTGTAACTTCAGCCACATGAAATGCATTAATATTCAAGCATTTAACATTAGTTTATGGGATGTTTCTGGATTGTTGTGAGCTGGTGGATTAATTTAGCTCAAAGATGAACCAGTTCTAGAGTGGCTAGCTGGTTGCCATGGCTTTTGTTAACTGGTCAGCAATCAACTATCTGCCCATAACACAGCTTTGCTAACTTCAGTTGCCAATTTAATATTATATTTATATTAGATCATATTTATATTTAATTCTGATATGCACACCATTTTAGTTACCAGTGGATGCTGCATAGAGTGGCCCGAATATTGCATGTAAGCTGCTGTTCTAGATGCCATTTGTGGCTCATGGTCCCCCAGGCTCTCTTCATATCAACATCTTATGTGATTTGACAGTCAGTGGGCGGAACACAAACTGATTCCATACATGTTTATGAAAGCAGGTCAAATGTAATCCAGTGGAATATCCCTGCTCTTGCGATCAGGGATTGTCCAAAAAAGAAGAGGATGATGATTTTTTTAGTACATGAAGAACCCATTGTTTTGGATGTCAGCTTTTTAAACCTGTTTTTCTTGCTGTTGTCTTTCACATTATGGACTAAAGATGATGAATTTGTCTTCTTTTGTTTGGATTAATTGTGAGATGTCAATCATGCATCCATTTGACTTTTGACATGGCTCGTGTTTAAAGCCCAGCACAATGCTGATTCTATGTTCTTGCTATCTCATCCTGATGTATGTTTCCCTCTACCTGTCTCTCAACCTCTGGCGCAGCTTGCTCACTTTAGACAGCGCCGGGCAAAAAGCGAAAGTTCGAGCTCGCAGAAAAAGACGCCGAAGAGGAAGGGCCAAACTGTCCAGACGAATGATTGGTCAGCGCAAGATTGCCACCTAGAGGAACCAGAGACAGACGATTGTCATGGAGAGATCAACAAGGAATACTCGGAGGTTTGCTTTTAATTTTTTAAAGAATTTTCATGTCTTAATCTCCTTTTTTTTTTTTTTGCCAATGTGTGAACAACTTGTAACAAAACTTAAACAAGACCTTCTCCGACTTCCTAGGTTGTCTATGAAAGCCTGTAGATTGATTTTTAAATGAAGGACTCGTGATGTTTTTGCCGGGAAAAATCAAAACGTTACATGTACATGCATGTCTGAGAACCTCTCTTCCGTTCTGACACATTAATCGAATATTTATACAATGTTCAGATTAATACCAAAAAAGGTTTTCCACACTGTAATGTCAATGTGCCATGCAAAGAAAAGGGATTAATTCAGACTATAGTCTCACATAGCCACATCTAAATAGTCTGTAGTCTTAAGTATACTTTATGATAAAACTATCATAACGGTGTAATTTCAATTACCTCATCTGTCGACATGATGCTGGTGAATTGCAAAGTTTGTGTAAACATATCGTCATCGATATGATCAGATACTTTCTTAACCACAGTTTTGTCACCGCTGTCATTTTTCATTAACAATATATTGATAAAGTAATTTCCAACTTCTTTTTACTTTGAAAGAGAACTTCACGGTGAATATATCAGGCCACTGAATCACATTTAGTCTCTTGTAAGTTATGTGTGCACAAGTCCGAGCATGAGCAAATGAGTTGCTGGTTGCAGTTCACTTAATGGCCACCACTAGTAAGGGTTTCTGAATTCTGCATACTTGACTTCTATTTTAAAGTCATATCATGAAGAATCCAATTTTAATTTGAGATAAAGAAATTTGATTTATGAAAAAAAAATACTTCAGAACTAAAAACTTGCTGCTACCTAGTGAAGTTTATTAAAACTAAGCTGCAAAAAACTTCTGTAGCATTGTGGCACCAGTCAGATGCAACAGTCACAGCATCTATTCTGCTTTCTCCTTATTGCATCTCTATTTTTCTTAAATGCCAGAAAAACTAAATTTTCTAAAGTGCGTATTCTTCTAGCTGAGTTTAGTTTTTATCAAGGTTCCTGATCTTTAAAAAACTGTTTATTTATAAGGGTTTTAGAGATGTAGAAAATGGTCATTATAAACTGAAATATGGCACACATTTTACTAGCATGAAGGATGAACCACATCCAACAGGAGTAACTGTCGACGCAAGAGTAAGCTGTCTGAAAGGGATGTCCGGGTACTAACCTGGATTGTATCCAAAAAACATAAAACCACAGATGCCCAACTCACTGCAGAATTAAATGTGCATCTCAACTCTCCTGTTTCCACCAAAACTGTTCGTCGGGAGCTCCACAGGGTCAATATACATGGCCGGGCTGCTATAGCCAAACCTTTGGTCACTCGTGCCAATGCCAAACGTCGGTTTCAATGGTGCCAGCAGCAGAAATCTTGGGCTGTGGACAATGTGAAACATGTATTGTTCTCTGATGAGTCAACCTTCACTGTCTTTCCCACATCTGAGAGAGTTACGGTGTGGAGAAGCCCCAGCCCTACACCATACTAATAAATTATTGTGGTCTCAAACCAGGTGTTTCAGTTTCATTGTCCAACCCCTGTATGTATGATATGACTTCTGTTAGAAATGGGTCAGTTTATGCTTTCACTTCATTGACTTTGAGGGCTTGGCTGCTGCTTCTTTACATGCCATTTAGACATTAAGCCTACGAAGTCACATGCAAATAGCATGTGCTCACCACTACAGCAAATTTCAAATCTATAGCATGTATATCTGTGTTCCCACCCCATCTGAAAATAGGTCAGTTAGCATAACATGGCTAGGGGCAATGTAGTCATGGTAACTGTAGAAAATATGCATGTTTGTCTGAACGTTTAGGCATCACTCAGACCTGATGGCACAGAGAGCAGTGCTCCAGAGGTCCTTCAGTGCAGCAGAGAGGACGATGAAACTGATGCCTCTGCCAGAGACCCAGAAGAGGACCTCTGTTCAGAGTCAGAGCTGCCCGATCAAGTAGAGGATGAACTTGCAGAAATGATTATAGTTGCACATACTGACAAAGAACAACTGAAGGTAAACCTTTACCCTTTAAGGAACACACAAGACAGATCTTACAATGGACCTTTTAACATTTCTGGGTTTCTCAGCAGCAGAAGTCATCATAGTTGGGTAAACGTCTATAGCAGTGAATTGGAGCCTACCACAAATATAAATTTTGCATTCCCATTTGCTCAAATAGCAAAAGAAAAAATCCATGATAGTGTTTTCATGACTTTCAAAAAATGGGAAAAAAATAGAGAGACTGATAGTCAGTAGAGAGAACAATGCCAAATTTACATTCACTCCCATAGATGCTGTGTTAGAAATATCGCATTAGCGTTAAATTGTTTTTTTGTGATTTGATGCAAAGGAAATATAATACAAAGTATAGTGTTATAAATGTACATTTAAAAAAAAATTTAAATGCAAAAAACTTTGGAGGATTCATGATGCTGATGACTAATGAGACGTGTCATCACAGTCTTGTGAAAAGGGTCCATTGCAGTTCTGTTTCATTCGTCCTGACCGCCAGAGGCAGTGCTAAGCACTAGTGGATAATCGCAGCGTTAGGTAGATCGGTCGAGAAAAATGTCAACAAGGTCACGTCATGACGCAAACCACTCTGCACTGCCATCAGGACAGATAAATATCAGGTTTCTTTTTCTTCATCATGCCACACAGTGCTATCCAAAGGCAGGTTTGGTTAATTTACATGTGATTCTGAGTCTGTTTTCAAGATTACAATCTTCTGGTTCCATCCAAGGATTTTTTCCTTCAATCTCCCGGGCTGGTATTATTACAGTTTGAGTTCCTACGGTGCTAACCGAGGATGGATTCATGGCTCACGGTTCGCTTGTCTCCGACTTTCCACAGAGTTGCAAATTGTCTGAACGCACTTCTTCCCAATGATGGAAACGATCGCTGCCCTTCGTGCTTAGGGGTTCAGCATCTAAAAGAGGCTCTGACTGATCCATGTTCGCATTGTAGTATACTTCCAATGTCCGAGAGACCGCTTCGCCTCACCGAACTGGATCCTAATTCGACTGCTAACCTTGCACAATATGACTCAGCCCTGCGGCGTGTTCAAAAACGCAGCGCATCAGCGGCTGCTGGCGCTCCGCCAACAAAGATGACTACTTCGGAAAGATCAAAAAGTTCAAAGACAGCCTGTACTCTAGCGTCAATGGCGGAGGCTGATTCCATTGGGGTGGGGCGGGCACCTGAGATCAAACAGCCAGTAGCAGCATTGGTTGTATCACCTGATGAAGCACTAATGGCGCTTTTCCACTGCGTGGTACGACTCGGCACGGCTCAGTACGGCTCGGCTCGGTTTGCGTTTCCACTGCAGTGTAGTACCACTTTAGAGTGGGCGGGATTATTCACATGTCTTTAAAGTTGCGCCGCCTCTACTGCCGCAATTCCTGAAAAACGTTTTCATTCCGCGTCGCCCCATCAAGCTCTCGCTGGATCCGCTCCTCTGCTATCAACGAGAGGAACGTCTGTACTTCCTCAACAAACCACAAAACAGCCATTTTTTGGTTGTTAAAAAAGGTGCGCTCATTCAAAACAATTGTGTTCGATTCTACGCTGGCTGTGCTGATTTAAATCTAGCGGTTCTGTTGTGTTTGTGTCGCAAGTTCAGTGACGCAGGTAGTGACGATTCTCTCCGGCCAATCCGTGATCAGCAGAGTTTACACGTCACGTTTTGGTAACGGTACGGTTCACTTGGAACCTCAACAGAGGTGGCACTAAAAAAAAGTACCAGGTACTGTACCCAGTGGAAAACCCCCCAAAAGTGAACCGTACTGTGCTGTACCATGCAGTGGAAAAGCGCCATAAGAGGCAGTGTATGCTGCCAAAGTGCACAATGTGGACGTACTGATGCATTGTTGAAGAAGGCATAGGAGTCAGTAGCCTATATAACTCGAGCAGAAAATGCTATCTGCCAGCTGCTACTTGCCAGCAACACCACCTTAGAGTCATCAAATGCAGACACTAAAGTACTTCAGTTCCAGACTGCTCTATTGGCTATGGGGCATGTGACTCGTGAGCTGGGAACACTCTCAACAACACTTCTAACAGCTCGGCGCCAGGTATGGCTTGCTCAGGCAAGATTGGCTGAAGAAGACACTGAGGGAACTGCCAATTGTGCTGGGACATCTTTTTGGCCCCAGTGTCTCTGAGGTTTTAGAGAAGAGAATGAAGTTACCCGAAGCCACACAAAGCTGACTCGGGCCCCACGGGCTCCTCTTTTAGGATGCCAACGGTTCCCGCTCATCCATGCTACTTAATTGCAGAGTAGCGACTGCGCCTCCACAATACTTCTCAACCTCAGAACCCACCATGACAAAGAGTGGCTGAAGAGGCCCAGGGACCTCGCAGTTTTCACCACCACCATCAGAGGGGACCACAGCCCCCCACAGTTACTAAAGGCAGAAACTGAAACCATGAAATTCTCAGGCCAGCAGTCGGTCGTTTCTCAGTACAACATCTAGATTACTGGAGAATGTCAGTGTGCGACCCCTGGGTTCTGGCAACTGTGAGCAGGCGATACACTTTGCAGTTCCGACACCGGCGTCCAAAGTTTACAGGAATCCTTCTAACAGTTGTCAAGGATCCGACCAGTTCTATGGCCCTGTCACTAGAAATTTGTTCGCTGTTGCAGGAAGAAGTTATAGAAAATCTTCCTCCCCTCAGTCAGAGGGATGGGTTTTACTCCACATCCTTCCTCATTCCGAAGAAGGATGGAGGTTTTTGGCCAGTTCTGGATCTGCATTGCTTAAATGTGTTCCTAAAGTCTCTTCCTTTTCGTATGTTACACACAGTCAATATTCTTCGGTCTGTAATGGAAGGAGACTGGTTTGTGAGTGTGAACTCATACTTTCATGTCCCCATTGCTCCCCACCACAGGAAGTTCCTAAGATTCAGCTTTCAGGACCAAGCATACTAGTTCAGAGTTCTGCCATTCGGTCTCTCTCTGGCCCCTCGCGTATTTACAAGATGCATGAGTGCAGCCCTCTCTCCTCTGGACCAAAGGCATGAGGATCCTTCTCTATTTAGGCGATTGGTTGCTTTGTGACCCAACAAGGCAACATGCTCTACACAACACCAGGATTTTGCTGGGACATATTCAGACACTGGGTCTTACTGTGAATGACACGAAGAGTCATTTGGTTCCAGTACAGTCCATAATGTTCATTGGCATGACACTCAACTCTCTCACAATGTCTTCCACACTGTCACATGCTCGAACAGACTCCGTTTGTTACTTACTAACCCGTTTTCGACTGGAGTCAAAAATTCCTTATGGCATCCTTCAACAACTAGTTGCTGCTACATCCGTGATCCCACTGGATGTGCTTCCAAAGGTGGAGCAACAGACTAGACTCTGAGACATCGTCATCATATGGATGTGGTTTCTTCAGCTTGTGTCCGGACTTTGAAACCCTGGAAATGTTAACATTTCTTAGGGCCGGAGTGCAACTAGGAGTTGTGTGTTCTTGTTGGGAAGTGATCACAACAAAAGCTTCATCAACAGGATGGAAGAGACCGTGGATCCAGAGGGGGATCAGCGGTTGTTCGTCACCAAAGGAAACCATGGAGCACATCAGTGTCCTGGAATTGAAAGAAGTGTACCTAGCACTATAACACTTCTTGCCACATTTAATAGGTCGCCATGTGCTGGTCAGGTCCGACAACACATCGACAGTGTTTCACTTGAATCACCAGGGCGGGACCAGGTCTCTTGCATCCTTTCAGCTAACTCGCAAAATATCTCAAATGGTCTCAGTATTGGCTAGTCTCATTAAAGGCAGTTAATCTCACAGGATCGGACAATCAAGTAGCGAATGCGTTATCCAGGGATCTGCTGTCCCCTGGGGAATGGAGGCTTCACCCGGAGGTAGTACAGCTGAATTGGCAGAGGTCGTCCTGTTGAGTTGACCACTCATTGCCGCTGGTTTGTGAGGATAGAAACGTCCAGTCCATTGGGTCAGAATAGGACGAGACCCAGCTCGTCTTCAGCTTTGGGTTTGGCCACTGGGTCATGAACATGATTCAAGTAACTTTTACTTTATTACCCCTCTATTTAAACAAAATTCTATTCCAAGTGCACCACACACGAAGTTGTCAACATGATGTAAATGTTAAACAAATGTAACTTTGTCACTCGGAATGCACGAGAAGTGTTCCGAGGCTGGCCACCGAGCTACTGCGGTTTATATCCTTGTGGCTAGGTCTGTGTCATGATGTGACCTTGTGGACACATTTTTCTTGACCTATCTAGCTGATGTTGCGATTATCCACTAGTGCTTAGCACCGCCTCTGGTGGTCATCCGGAATTCACAGAACCACAGTTGCATACGTAAATAGCGTTTTCCATTGCTTTTATGCACGTTTAGCACATTTCTGCCCATCCATGAGATCAGAAGCTGAACAGGCAAAGCCAAAGAAAATAAAATTTATTTGGCAATATGTATTTTTGTTTGCCCAATAATTTTATTTATTTATTTATTTATTTATTTATT
>NW_015645076.1:1336902-1351342 GCF_001515625.1 Sinocyclocheilus rhinocerous | reverse complement strand
TTTTTTTTTTTTTCTGTCAAGCTAATCCCAGCTGTGTGGTAACCATGTCTAAAGCCGCGGTCACACTGCACTTTTCGCTCCATTGACTTCCATTCATACGCATGCGAATGCGTCAGACCGGAAATGCAAGCCCATGTGAAAAGTTTTCGCATTTCGCTGCGTTCCAAAGTTCAAACTTGGTGAACTCTGGCCTGCGAATTCACATCACGTGACACCATGTGAAAAACGGCAGATCGATATGTCACAGCATGACCTCGTGTCTGAATTAAAAGAACATAAATTTAAAACTGCAGCACTGCAGGAAAGTGGAGTAGATTTTTACATTTTAGATGTATTATCATTTGTTACGTGTTGAATTTAAGTTTTTAAAAAGACGCTGCACAGCGTGACGTCATATAACGACCGTTGCAGCATGCGAAACAAGTCTAGTGTGACCGCGGCTTAACACTCTTTTCTCAGATAATTTTTTATTGAATGGTTCACTTGAAATTTGAAGTGTCTGTGTGTGCAGCAATATGCTTTTTTTTTTTTTTTTTTTCATGAAACAGCCATTATCCTGAAATAGAACAGAGAAAGATTCTCTCCAAACTGGGTTACATCTGTCCGTTTGAATGGACTAATTCTTGGTCATGTTTACGCACACATCTAGAAACCTGAGGCAGAGTTCTGCTTTCTGGAGCATAGTGTTTACCATAATTGGTTTGCTTGAATTTTAGAGAATTAATTTTTAAAGCCTCTTTTGATGGTGCAGAGGGAAGGGTAAAACCAATTAGATTCCATGGATGAGGTTAAACGTATCCTCATTCCATGTGTTCATTCCACTCATGGATTTAAGAATTATGATTTCGTGCTCCAAGAAGCCTAGATTTTTAGGTGCCAAAAAGTGTTTGCACTTATTCTGTATAATGTAGCTCGTTGGCTGGAGTCCAGTTTAAAAATATTGTAGTTGTGAATGTTATTTACAGATACTTAAAGAATAATGTTGAAATTACTTATTTATTCACACAGCGATTACAGGCTGCAGTAGAAAAACGGAATGAGATCATATCACAGCTTAGTGAGAACCTGCAGGTGGCGCTGCAGAGCAGAGACCAGGTACAGCTGGAGGCACAGCAGCTCACTGGTCAGATTCAGTCACTACAACAGCAACTACAGCAGGTAAAGTTCATACATTTATTAAAAAAAAAGAAAAGTCCATCTGTTTCTCAATCTTGCCTCAAGTCCTCAGCACTGATTCATTCAAACAGACCCTATTTAATTTTAATGGAGTGCTTTATAACTTAAAGCGATTGTCAGATTTGTGATCTTAAGAATGAATAATGTTTAGGTTGTAAAGAATAAAATGGAAAAATGCTGGTCTCTGTTAGACATGAAAAATTATGACTATTGTTGACTTCTGCTAACAATATCCTTGATCCTCTGAATATGGAGAGTCCAAAATGACTTGGCCTCCCTAATGGCCAAATGAACAAAACCTGTTAGTTCTTAGTCCCCATTGTGCAACAAATTGGTTATTTTTGTTCTTGTTGTTCATAATAGAACACAACAGTAGGAGTCTAAATGAATGAAATGTAAAACTACTTGCAGGCTAAGGAATATCTACGTAGCAAAAGTCAAGGGTGTGTGGATCTGACCCAGGCTGTTCAAAATCAGCTGCATGTACAATTGGAGGAGTCGCAACAGGTTAGGACACGTGTCTTTTTAATAGTCAAGCTTGTCATTGAAGCAAAATATGCACTTTTGTTTTATCAACATGTATGTGTTACATTTGTTTTATAGATGACTAAGGAGCAACAGTGCCTTTTGGCCCAAAAAGAAACTGAGATAACAGACCTGCAACAGAAATTGTGTGTCATGGAAAAATCCCTCTCTCAGCTTCAACATGCCTTTACCCAGAGAAGTGGTGATCAAAAAGATCTAAGACTTGACCAACATGGTAGTTTAGATTTATCCACTGTCAGCCCTCTGTTCCCAGACAACAGTCCTGACTCAGACTCTGAAGCTTTAATGCAAAGCCTTAGAGCTGAGCTAGAGGAAGAGCGTAAGAACAGCCAGCGAGCTCAAGAACAAGTAGAAGCATTTCAGAAGAGGGTACAGAGTCTGGAGAGTGAGAAGACCCTGATGGAAGCTCATCTGGCTGCAGTTAATGAAACACAAGCCCAGGAAGCCCAGAAATATAAAGCAGAGAAAGATAAACTGAACCAAGAAATGGCTAGATTAGATAACCTTGTGAAGGAGCTTCAAAATCGTCTTCATGAAGAGGAGGAGACGGGACGCCATATGCGTTCCAAATATGAAGCCGATATTTCCAATTATGATCTCAGGCTTCAGACTCTGGAGGAGGAAAGGGAATTGAATGTAGCCCAGCTAACTGAAGCTCATGAGGCTGCTCTTAGTCGCCTGCAGAAGGAGCACTCTGATGAGATCCATCGCATCCAGGAGCTTCTGAACCAGGCCCAAAGTCAGCATACCGATTCTCATTATAATGTTTCCAAAAACTTTGGTGCAGACGTACCCTGGAAAAAAGTCTCCAAAGAGCTTTACAATGAGGAGACAGCCACTGAGAGTGCAGGCAGAGATGACTATAGTTTTGACGTCCCTGCAGGGGGTTTCCAGGATGATCTGATGGAACGTTACTTGGCCTCTGAAGGGCCTCAAGAAAGCTCATTGATTGAAGGGAGTATGGAGGAATGTAGCCTGATGGAAAGCTCTGAGACGTCCAGGTTTGAGCTAGACAGTGAGGTTATATTTCACACTTCAGATGTTCCTAACAATGTCACATCTGATGGTGATAAGTCAGAGCCAAGACTGTCTGTAGTTCATAGCATTGAAGTGCCCCAACCTGATGAAATGTCCTTCACTAATGCCCAGTGGCAAAACTCAACCTCAGTTGTTGAAGAGCTGAATGATAGCGCAGGCACTGTGGACTTGGCAAAAGAGCTTCTAATCCAGCAGTGCCGAGACCTGTCAGAGCAGTTAGAAGAGCGGGAACGACAGCTCGAGGTTCTTCAAGAGGAGGTTCAGCACTCTGCTGAGGAGGTTGAGGAGGCACGGGAGCGTTGGAGCAAAGCTTCAGAGGAGCTTGAAGAAGCTAAGTGGGAGCTGGAGATGGAACGTGAGAAAAGAATTCAGTATGAGGAAGTTATCAGCCAGAAAATGCATGAAGAAGACAACCTCAAGAACATACTGAGTCACCTCCAGATCCAGAAACGGCTGCAGCTTCAGGACAATGAAAGGTTAATGCCTGACAACACTGACTCCAATAAGACCTCAATCTTTTTATCTATAGAGGAGTTGTTAAAGGAACTAAAGGAGGAAAATGCCCAATTGGTGCTACAGCTCAAATGTCAGGAGCAGCTAGTGAAGGATGTCCATGAGCAGAAACCAGCATTGGACTCTATAAATAGTGAGCTTTCCTCTTTGCAAGCTCAGAGAGATGAATTTCTACTTCAGCTGGAGCAACAAAGGGGAAAAAACCAAGCTACTTCAGTGCTGCTTGGTCAAAGGACCTTGCAGGTGGACCAAGCCAATAGAGAGCTTCAGCAGCTTAAAGCTGAAGTGGAAGAGAAGGTTGGAAGGTTGCAGAACTTGGAGAAAGAGAAGACAGACCTTGAATCTAAGCTAATGTGCCTTAAAGAGAACCTCAACAACATGGAAGAGGAGAAAGCTACCCTTGAAAGACGTCTCCAAGCTTTGGAGGACCAAGCAAAGAGCATGGAGGTGGTTCTAGAATCAGAACTGAAGAACTTTGAGGTTTGAATCTTAATTGCTCTTTTGAAATGTAGTTTATATTTAATGTATAAACCACAATATGTGCTGCTGGTTCAAGTATAGTAACAAGAACGAACAAATGCATACATTTGCGTGCCCTGTTTGTGGAAAACCTGGAAACTTGTAATGTTTTATGTATTTGACACATAATTATGGTCCTCAAAATAACACTCACTTTTCTATCTAGCACCAACTTGAATCAAAGGATGCAGAGCTCAAGGAAGTTAAGGAAGTCAAAGAGAAGGCAGAAGAGGAATACATGGAAAAGGAGAGTGCCTTAATGAAAGAGCTCATCACAGTCAAACAGGATCTGGAAGAAAGACAGAAGCAACATGAGGAGGAGAAGAGAATTCTGGAAAAGAAACACCAGAAAGAGGTGAGAACCATTTAATGAAAGTGACTGGGAAGAATGTCCATTTAAAAGAAAAACAAGTGAAAAAGACAAGTTGAGTAAACTAAATAAATACAAATAAACTAAGTATCTCATGTTTCCTACCTCCAGGCTAAATACTTGAATGTACGTTTTGAGCGGGAACATTCTGAACAGTCTACTCATCTGGAAGATGAGCAGAAGAGACAGATCAGCTTGATTAAACAGGTTAACCCATTTAACTTTATTTACCATAGCAATGTATATTCCACATTTTTATATGAATCATATGGCTGTCTTAAGTTGTATACACTGGTCTTTGTCAACTCTGCTGTCTTAGGTCTATGAACGAGAGCATGAGAGGGAGCTGACGCAGCTGGCAGCCCAACATAGTGAGGAAATCTGCATACTTAAAGATGAACTCTCCAGGGAGCTACAAGACGGCCTGGAGGCTGCACACCAGGCTGAGCTGCTCCAAACACAAGTACTTGTTGGATCTCAGGATTTTCATTTGAGTCCTGGGGTATGTTTTGGAATGTAATGGTGACAAGCTGCTCAATACATATAGCGTTCAAAAGTAAGATTTTGAAAGGAAGAAATTAGTACTTTTATTCAGCAAGGATGCATTAACTTGATCGAAAGTGAAAGGAAAGAAATGTATAATGTTTCAAAAGATTTCCATTTCAAATATATCCCATTCTTTTGAACTTTCTATTCACTAAAAGTCCTGATTTTTTTTTTTATCAAGGATCATGTGACACTGAAGACTGGACTAATGGCTGCTGAAAATTCAGCTCTGCCAAGCATTTTAAAATATATTAATTTGGAAAACTGATATCTTATTGTGTTGTGACAGTGTTTCACAATTTTACAGTTTTTATTGTATTTTTGATCAAATAAATGCAGCCTTGGTGACTTTCAAAAACATTTTTTTTAAATCTTACCGACCCCAAACTTTTGAACGGTATTTTTAATGGTCTAAGAAATGGAATGCAGTATTGCAGTGGTATCTGAACTATTTACATAAAGTATTCACACTTTCTGCTACTTAAAATTATAGTATTAGATCAATTTTAATTTAATTAAAAAAACCATAACTGCATGTGTTTCCAATTGATATGCAACCCCTGCCAATTAATGGTATTACCCGCCATGTAAACCTCACGAAAATGTAAATGCCTTTTTCTTGGCCAGTTGCTTACATCTCTACAGCAGCATGAGCACAGGATCTCAGTAGCTGGCTATGACCTCTGTTTCTGACAAGTATGTGTACTGCATTCCTAATAGCAGTACAGCAATATGCCATTCTAAACGTACCCATATTTTAACTGCTTTCCTTCTGTTAACCTCTAACCACAATTCCACTTGGTCATGTTGGTTGGTTTTACTCTTTATAATCAGAGCCAGCACAACCTGGAGCTGGAAGCCTTGCGTCTGAGCTTGACCAACTTGCACACTGCTCAGCTGGAGCTTTCTCAAACCAACATGCAGAAAGATAAGGAAGTGGCCCTCAGTGAGCTGCAGACCATGTTACGAGAGAAATGGGCACAGGAAAGCGCCATGCTGCAGACGCGCCAACAGTTTGAGCTGGAGAGAATCCGGGGGCAGAGCCAAGAGCAGGAACAAAGAAACCAGCGACTGCACCAACAAGAGATTGGTGAGGGTTTGGCCTGTAGTTTAAATGTTATTCTTTGCATTGTCACAGTACTAAAATAATATTACAGTGAGATGTGTGCTTGCTTGAAAAGTATATGTGTGTATTTTTTTGATTGGTATGTTCTTTCACTATAGATAATCTGAACTGGGAATGGGAGAAGAGAGTTTTGGAAGAGAAGAGCTTAGTGGAACAGTTGCAGGCCCGTAAACTAGAGGTAAACGAGAACTTTTTTTCCTTTTTTCTTCAGTAGACAAACATCTTGACCCACTGAAATATTGGTGTTTGCCTGGGATTAGCAGGGATGTGATTCTTCTGGATTAATCTGGAATTCTGTTTTTTTTTTCTTTTTTTTTCGGGGTTACAGCATGATGATTGAAATAGTGCAAATGGCCTTAAGCAATGAACTAGATAAACTTCAAAAAGATTGTTTTCTAAAGCATCATGGACGGAATGGTCCTGAAAGCGCTGATCGAGCTCGCGGTGCCATCTGCAGGACAGTTAAAAGGGTTCAAATGGTTTAAAGCACCAAATGCGGGTAGAATCGGCGCTGAAAGGTGTTACTCGCCCGGAAATTTTTATGAATGGTGGTGAGAATTTGAGATTGCTAAGTACAGTCATAAAATTTGCAACAGTTGTGATGTAATTACATAAATATAGGCTATAGTCTGACGCGGTACATGTCTGCTGTAGCAGTACTGTGTTTTCAGTGTCGATTCACTGTAAATGCTTTTAATTTGCATTTGGGAATGCAACATTCATCATTAAAATCGTTTATAAATCTGTTCTTGTTTACAAACAGAAGCTTCAGTGTCACATGATCCTTCAGAAATCATTTTAATATGCCGATTTGCTACTCGAGAGACATTTACTATTTATTATCAGTATTAAAAACCTGCTTTTTTTGCTGCTTAAAATTTTTGTAGAAACAATGAGACCACTCAAAGAGAGAGAGAGCGAAATTAGTAATTTTATTCATCATACATTAAAGTGGTAAAGTGAGTGAAGACATTTAAAATGTTTCAAAAGATTTCTGATTAATAAATGCTTTAACAAATGTAATAAATATATTTGATAAATGCTGTTCATTGAACTTTCTATTTATCAAAGAATCCTGAAAAATGTATCACCATTTCCACAAAATATGAAGCGGCACAACTGTTTTCAACATTGATAATAATCAGAAATGTTTCTTGAGCATCAAATCAAATTGTAATGATTTCTGAAAGCTCATGTGACGCTGAAAACTGGAGTAATGATGCAGAAAATTCTGCTTTCCATCACAGGAATAAATTAAATTTTATAATAAATTAAAATAGAAACCTTTTTTTTTTATTTGTAATAATATTTCACAATATTGCTGTTTTTACTTTATTTTGATCAAATAAATGCAGCCTTGATGAGCAGAAAAGTTTTATTTCAAAATCATTAATTGTAATGTTTCCAAACATTTGGCAGGTACTTAAAATAAAAACAATTTTATTAATACTTTTATTATATTATATTATATTATATTATAATGATTATTAAATGCTGCTCTTTATTTTTACATTTTGCATATTTTTTTAATGTGATAAAATATATATTTTTAAATAAGTGTCGGATTTTCCAACTTTTTTGTCTCTAGCTGATCACATGCCTGGATTAGGTGTGAAACGGGCTTGTGCAGTTTGTTTTCTTTTCTCTGTAGGATCTAAAGGCTGAGTTGCTCTTGGAGGCTGAGAAGGTCAAGACAGAACTCCAGAGTCAATTAAATGATGCGCATCATAAACTGAGTGAGACCCAGGCAGCTTTCACTGAGGCTGAAGTAGCTCTGTCTGAGACGCAGGGTAGGCTAGAAGAACTGCAGAGTTCCAGAGATCAAGATGTCAAGAATCTGGAGAAAGAGCTCAAGCAGGCCTTGACTGACAGAGATGCTGCTGCACGTGAGTGTCATTTAAACAACTGTGTGAGCTAAGCCATATTGACAGTGATATGGTTTACTGGCCCAGTTTATGGGTGTTTTCACACCTGGATTGTTTGGAGTGTTTGTTTTAGAACCTGGTGCATTTTCTCCCTTAGTTCGGTTTAAGCATATATGAATACACCACCATAACAATTGGCTCAAGTTCGCCCGAACGATGTCGTCTTGGCTCAGTTGAAAACTCTGTAGTGGTTCAGTTGTGGTGAAAGCATTACAACCCAACGGACCAACAAACCAGTCAGCATCATATTCCATAATGGAAAATGCAAATGAACCAAACCAAGAAGAAAATGCAACGTTGTAAATATTGAAGTCTGCAAACGATAAGCAGGTCTGAATTTGCCCTGAATTCCCCTCCTTTCCCATTCAGGTGCAGTTGAGGAGTTGGTTGCATGTCACAAGGCAGCACTGCAGGAGAAACAGGAACATTCCCGAGCCCTGGAGCAGAGAGGAAAAGAGCTGAAACAAGAGGTACCATGCACATCTCATATTTGTTGCAACAATATTGCAGTGCAGCTGTTTTATTTCTGTTTGTACTGAGACAACATCTTTGTGAAAGGTTGACCGTCTACAGTCAGAAAAGGAGGAACTGAAGACCAATTCAGAACAGGAGATCTCAAACCTCTGGTCCCAGCTGGAGAGCATGAGAACCAACAGACAAGATCTCGGAGGCATTTCCCTTTAAAATTTTCTGCTTTTGAATATCATCTCTGTGGGCTTGGACTGCTGTATTGTTTTACTCATTTATTATTTATAATAAAACCAGTTTTATTTCTTCTGAATTGATTATTTATTTTTCTTTCAGTAAAGTTCCTATTGTTTAGTGTTGATGTGAATTACAAAGACCTGTAATTCTTTCTATGGATGTCTTTAATTTCTTCATTCAAATGTTAAACCATCAAGATTTTATTTTGGCAGAAAACCTCAGGGAGCCCTAAAAGTTTCTCTTTTGTTGAAAACAGCCAGTGTATAAGCACTTCTCATAACATCACATTTGGGACACAATATGCACCAAATATCTTCCCAAACTTGTAATAAGAGACCTAAACTCGGCACATGAAGAGATGAAGTTTGTGTGGAGCATCATTTGCTGTTAACCCAGCTGCTTGGAATCACTGAAAACACTTGATCATGTGCTGCTTGCATGTAAAAGAACACAGTGCTGTGCTTCACTCTTTAAAAAAACGCAGTGCATATATGTTTAATTCATTTGCAGCTTTTGCTATTTGATAATTATGCAATTTCTTTTTTTTTCGTAATCATTAATCCTACAGCACTAGAACAACCCTCTAAATCTTATATTTAGGTAGCATGGTTGTGCCAATTTTTCCTTGTGCACTAAAAATATTTATTTTTTTATTATTTTGTCAGAACAATGTACAACAAAATGGAGAATTGGAGTAAATGTGTTTATTATCATCTGTGTGTCATACATGTAGGCACCAAGAAGAGCAGAAACAACTGGAAGAGAAGTTGACCCTTCAGAGAGATGCTGCCCTGGATCAACAGAGAGAACGGCATGCTGTGGAGCTGCAGGCCCAGAAAACGCTCCTGGATGAGAGAGCTGCACAATTAGAGCGTCTTGAAAAGGACTGTCAGGAACTCAAAATACACCACTGGGAGGAACTGGAATCACTGAGGACCAATCACAAAATGGCCTTGGAGACCTTGGAGATGGAGCTTACAAATAAACACAAGGTAGAGCTCGACAGATTGGAGGCGGTCCTTCAGGAGACCAACCTGGCACAGCTTGAAGCTCAAGAGGCGGAGCTTCAGGCACGACACAAACGGGAGAGGGAGGAGCTTGAGGAGAGGCTGTTGGCGAACATGGACACACTGGAGAGCACGTTCTTGAAAGAAATTCAGGCAGTACGGGACGAGAAGGAAAGAGAACTGCGTGACCTTGTAGAACACTATATTGGAGAGATTGAAAGGGTGAGAAAGGTGGAGCAAACCATCAGAGAGGACCTCAGAAGTGAGCTTGCTAAGGTCCATATGGATAAATTCAGCGCCATGGCAGCAGAATTGAATCAAGCCCATCAGGTAAGCACAGTAATGGAGGGATTTATTTATTTATTTATTTAGTGCAGGTTTAGTTCATTGGCCATGGAAAGTTTATTGCACGAGCAACATCTAGTGTGTTACCTTGCTCATGCAGGCGGAGATCTCTGAAGCGGTCTCCTCTCAAAGGGCTGCTCTGGAGGATGAGCATAGATCTACTCTGGAAGCTCTTCAGCAACAAGTAGTTGCTTTAGAGGAGCAGCATAGCGCCGCCCTTCTGGAGATCACTGATCTTGCCGCTGCAAAGGAAAAGCAACATGAGCAACAACTGGATGTGCTGGCTACTCAATATCAGCAACAGCTACAGGTATGTGTTCAGGAGGACAAGAACAATAAGAGCCTGAGTGTGTCATTTTCATTTAGATGTGTTCAGCCTTTAGCATGGATTTAGCATAGAAAAGTCTTGTTTAAACTGTAAGAAGATAAGAGCTTCTTACATTAACTCTCCTCTCTACCTCAGGAGTTAAGAGGAGTGTCTGCCAGGGAGCTGGAGGCTCTCCGTAGGGAATTAGAGGAAGACGCGTCAAGGCAACGCCTCCACTTCCTGGAAGAGGCAGAGCTTCTCAAGTGCAAGTCTGAGGAGCTGTTGCAGCACAAAATTGCTCAGTTAAAGGTGAGAGAAGGAGGTATTAGTTTAAAAGTAGCCATATTCTATCAGTGTTTCTTGCAGTTGGCAGTTTTGGGGAAAATTACTTTTAAAAGTGCATTACAATATTTAGTTACTCCCTAAAAAAGTAATCTGATTATGTAACTTGCGTTTCTTGTAATGCGTTACCCCTCAACACTGGCAGTTGGTGGTGTTTTTGTTTGTTTGTTTGTTTGTTTGTTTGTTTTTCCTCTCCCTTATTCTAAAAAAACTCTCAAAATCTCACAAATCTCTGTGACCATTTTAAGCAGGCTGGCAGGGACCCTGTTGGTCTTTAAAAACCCTGGGCTAGGCCAAGCTGAATATTGAATAGATATTAATATGAAAACAAGTCCAGAATCAACGCTGATTGTACATTGATTAGCTGAAAGCATGTCATAAGAAACACTGGCACTCACCATTTTTAAAAAGCTGTGCAAACACACAGTTTACAAATACTTGCTCCACAAACATGGGAAACTGCTAGGTGGACCGATGCAGAAGTCCAGTCACTCCATCCTCCAGTTGATGACATGCTTAAATGTAACTGTCGGCTAGCTTACATCACTTCAGAGTTCTGAATCCTGCTGTGAATGCAACCAGGAAAATGGCCCTTGGTGTAAATTAATTTCTTGGGGGACCAACCTAGTGGAGGAGAGTTTCTGTAACTTTTAATAGACAATCAAATTGTAAACACTGGCACCAAATTAGACTTAAGAGTTTAGCTGCTTTTATAGACCATTGCGTATAGCCTGCTTCTCTCGCCATCTCATCGAATAAGTATTCATTCATCATGTTTAATTTGACTGGTAAAACTTGCTTTTTATCTTTTTCTTTCAACTTGTCTATGTTGTTGTTATTGCTGTGTTCAGTATATGAACATTTGTGCATATGCTACTCTCGTAGACATGGTTATGCACAATAGCTAAGCTTATTGGGGGAGGGAGTTAACATCTGGAGCAGGGGGACGGTCCACTCTAAACTCAAATTAACACTAATCCCCACCCTGTGCTGTACAATATACAGTAGCTTCCGTCATTCATAGTAAACCTTTTCTTTAGATTGGATGCTATCAGATGTTTGCGTTTGAACTTGTAGAGCAGTCCTCTAGCTGAAATCTGTCAGCGAAGGGGCTTTCTGAGATTTTACCCTGGTTGGTTTGTCAGTTGGCCACTTTCCCATTGGAGCATTAGAGAGGTCCTCTCTCAGTATTAATCCTACAGATGGGAGGAAGTGTAGGGACACGTGAGTGATGACTGACTGATTGAGGATTTGAGGTTTGTGAGGGTTTTTTTTTTTTTGTAAATTTTTTTTTTCTGTGATTTGTCAATGATCTTTTAATTCTTTATAGAGATCACTATGTAAATTCTGATTTAAGTTAGATTCTAACCATTTGGCTTATGTCTGTTTTGGAGGTGAGAATGTAAAGCTGAGGAGTGATACAGGAGTTATCGCTTCTCTGTGTTTCTTCAGTGTTGCCCGTGACGTGCATGTGTGTCTTTCAGGAGGAGAGTGACCAGGACAAGGCTGCTGCTCTTGAAGAGCTGGAAAGGACTTTAAGACAGAAACACGAGCAAACTGAACTCGCCTACAGTGACAAGATGAGCCAACTCAATGTGCAGTTACAGCAGCTGGACACTGTAGTGTCACAGGTACAGCACACAATCAGTCATCTCGTCACACAGGCCATGTTTGCAGCTGGTATTAAAGGGTTAGTTCACCCAAAAATGAAAATTAGCCTTACGTTTTGAATATGGTTATTTTTCTTACAAAAACGCATCGATTCGCTACAGGAGGCCTTTGTTCACCCCCCAGAGCCGTGTGAGACACAAAAAAAACTTTTTTTATATAGATGGGCGCTTTTTATTTCACATATTTTGGACTGAAGCAATGCAACACCTGCTGACTGGCATTAAACCGCTTGAAAGATCAAAGACAATTTTTGATATAACTCCGACTGGATTTGTTTGAAAGAAGAAAGTCATATACACCTAGGATGCATTGAGGGTGAGTAATTTATGGGCTAATTTTCATTTTTGGGTGAACTAACCCTTTAAGATGCATTTGTGTCGATCCAAACACAAGTCAGTGTTTCCCACAGACTTACACTCTATTTGTGGCAGCACTTCCCCAAGGGAAATATAGGCTATAAAGCAGCAGATGGGTTGATTGATTGAAAATGCAAATTAATTCTCTGCCAGCAGGAGGCGCTTTAAGAATGGCTGTTTCCCCCGGTCACGGCTGCTCCACTCATAAAGGCTGCTTTATCAGGCATTATAGGAAAAATTAAATTAAATGGAAAAGATATTATCTGTAATAAATAAATAATAAAATATAAAAAATTACACTTATAATCATTTTTCATTTTATTTGGTATTAGCATTGGTTGGGACTGCAGCATTGGGTCTTGATTACATGACCTTCAAACAAAAAGAGGTTTTCAGCAATCCTAAATTTATTGTTTTCATCTGTCTTTTCAGACATTTGAGTTGCTTTTTTAAGGAGGTGTTTAGGATGCTGGTACATAAGAAGTGGTGGGTGGGAATGGTAACAAAGGGCCTAGTTAAGCTTTGGTAGAGCTGGTTGTTATGGTTACATTTTTGCATGCCTTTTGGCTGGTGAAATGCACCATGCATTCTTACAGGAGCCTTATTTAAATGCATGCTACATTCTCATCTGCTTTTGCAGCCTTTTTCCCACCTCTTTTTGGCTTTGAATCCTTCAGGCTCAAAACAAGCCATAGAACTGTTGGACCATCCACAGACAGACAAGTTTTCTGTTTACTTTGGCAGCAGTGTTATTTTATGAGGCTTCTAGAAGTTAACCTCTTCTCTATTTGTTAGTTGCATTGACACCTCTTGAGCAAATGCTTACGTCTTTATTGCCTGTGTGATGACTGGTTTCCTGTCTGTGGCATCTCTTTTTGCCTCTTCCTCAGCTACGAGCAGAGGTGAGCGGGCTGCAGGTTGAGCTAGAGGGCAAGCGGGCAGAGATGGACACGCTGGAGACGCTCCTGCAACGCAGAGACCGGGAGAACCAGGAGGGAGACAATCTACTGGCCATGCTCAGAGCTGACCTCAACACGGCCTCACAGCAAAGGTCAGCTGACCTACAGAAAGAGCGATTTCAGGGAACTGACAGTCTGCATACTGTTTTAGAGAACAACCTTATTTTCATACTTTGAGTTGATCATTAAAACTTTTATTTTGTCCCTGTCAGACAAGACCTGCAAACAGCACGTGACAAACTACAGCGGATGCTCATAGAGATGCTTCGAATCACTATGGCAACGGAAGAGCACATCAACCACAAGTTAGGGGCTTGTGTGTCAGGTGGTCAGGCTGGAGACAAAACACCCAACTCTATGACAGCCAGCAGTAGCCGTGATTCACGTGAAACAGGTATGTTTCTGTTAGTCTGCGAAATTATATCTATATTGATCAACCACTATTAAAAACAGTGTCCACTGTCCAATCATTTGATATATATAGAATGCATCTAAATATTTAAAGGGATAGTTCACCCAAAAATGAAAGTTGTCGTCATTTACTCACCCTCCACTTGTTCCAAACCTGTATGAGTTTCTTTCTTCTGTTGAACGCAAAAGAAGATATTTTGAAGAATGTTGGTTAGCAAACAGTTGCTGGTAGCCATTGATTTCTAGAGTATTTTTTTTCCTCCATACTATAGAAGTCAGTGACTAAAGAAACTCCTATTGATTTGGAACAACTTGAAAGTGAATAAATGATGACAGAATTTTATTTTTTTGGGTGGACTATCCCTTTAATGATTGCAAATGTGACAGTTGCTAAATCCTTTATTTTGCCCTATTTTTTGTTTCTTAATATTTTAGAACTAATATAAAAAAATCTTTGGCCGATTATCTCAAAGTTCCCGACTGTTGGTTAATATATTTGGTTGACTTTCAAATGGATTTTCATAATTAATTTATCGTTCCTTTTTTTTTTGTTTTTTTTTTTCCTTCCTTTTCAGGAG
>NW_015645076.1:1294070-1334460 GCF_001515625.1 Sinocyclocheilus rhinocerous | reverse complement strand
GCGGAGAGATCAAAACAAAACAACGGTCACTAATTAGAAGTACAAAACGAGGATTTGTAAAGAAGAATGTCGGAGGATTTCGATATACGCCAAGAGGAGACTGGTTTTCCTTTGCTAAAGTAAGTAAACTGCATCCTTTGCTCCTGTTAACAAACGTTGGTTTTCACGAGACTCACCGGCACATGCGCAACGCTGACCTCATACGCCATCAGCCCGGAGCTGCTTCCGTGTACAACTGTTGGCGCAAGCTACATTAAAGTGATTATTACGTTTTGAATATGGATATTTTTCTTACAAAAACTCATCGATTCGCTACAGGAGGCCTTTGTTCACCCCCCAGAGCCGTGTGAGACACAAAAAAAACTTTTTTTATATAGATGGGCGCTTTTTATTTCACATATTTTGGACTGAAGCAATGCAACACCTGCTGACTGGCATTAAACCGCTTGAAAGATCAAAGACAATTTTTGATATAACTCCGACTGGATTTGTTTGAAAGAAGAAAGTCATATACACCTAGGATGCATTGAGGGTGAGTAATTTATGGGCTAATTTTCATTTTTGGGTGAACTAACCCTTTAAGATGCATTTGTGTCGATCCAAACACAAGTCAGTGTTTCCCACAGACTTACACTCTATTTGTGGCAGCACTTCCCCAAGGGAAATATAGGCTATAAAGCAGCAGATGGGTTGATTGATTGAAAATGCAAATTAATTCTCTGCCAGCAGGAGGCGCTTTAAGAATGGCTGTTTCCCCCGGTCACGGCTGCTCCACTCATAAAGGCTGCTTTATCAGGCATTATAGGAAAAATTAAATTAAATGGAAAAGATATTATCTGTAATAAATAAATAATAAAATATAAAAAATTACACTTATAATCATTTTTCATTTTATTTGGTATTAGCATTGGTTGGGACTGCAGCATTGGGTCTTGATTACATGACCTTCAAACAAAAAGAGGTTTTCAGCAATCCTAAATTTATTGTTTTCATCTGTCTTTTCAGACATTTGAGTTGCTTTTTTAAGGAGGTGTTTAGGATGCTGGTACATAAGAAGTGGTGGGTGGGAATGGTAACAAAGGGCCTAGTTAAGCTTTGGTAGAGCTGGTTGTTATGGTTACATTTTTGCATGCCTTTTGGCTGGTGAAATGCACCATGCATTCTTACAGGAGCCTTATTTAAATGCATGCTACATTCTCATCTGCTTTTGCAGCCTTTTTCCCACCTCTTTTTGGCTTTGAATCCTTCAGGCTCAAAACAAGCCATAGAACTGTTGGACCATCCACAGACAGACAAGTTTTCTGTTTACTTTGGCAGCAGTGTTATTTTATGAGGCTTCTAGAAGTTAACCTCTTCTCTATTTGTTAGTTGCATTGACACCTCTTGAGCAAATGCTTACGTCTTTATTGCCTGTGTGATGACTGGTTTCCTGTCTGTGGCATCTCTTTTTGCCTCTTCCTCAGCTACGAGCAGAGGTGAGCGGGCTGCAGGTTGAGCTAGAGGGCAAGCGGGCAGAGATGGACACGCTGGAGACGCTCCTGCAACGCAGAGACCGGGAGAACCAGGAGGGAGACAATCTACTGGCCATGCTCAGAGCTGACCTCAACACGGCCTCACAGCAAAGGTCAGCTGACCTACAGAAAGAGCGATTTCAGGGAACTGACAGTCTGCATACTGTTTTAGAGAACAACCTTATTTTCATACTTTGAGTTGATCATTAAAACTTTTATTTTGTCCCTGTCAGACAAGACCTGCAAACAGCACGTGACAAACTACAGCGGATGCTCATAGAGATGCTTCGAATCACTATGGCAACGGAAGAGCACATCAACCACAAGTTAGGGGCTTGTGTGTCAGGTGGTCAGGCTGGAGACAAAACACCCAACTCTATGACAGCCAGCAGTAGCCGTGATTCACGTGAAACAGGTATGTTTCTGTTAGTCTGCGAAATTATATCTATATTGATCAACCACTATTAAAAACAGTGTCCACTGTCCAATCATTTGATATATATAGAATGCATCTAAATATTTAAAGGGATAGTTCACCCAAAAATGAAAGTTGTCGTCATTTACTCACCCTCCACTTGTTCCAAACCTGTATGAGTTTCTTTCTTCTGTTGAACGCAAAAGAAGATATTTTGAAGAATGTTGGTTAGCAAACAGTTGCTGGTAGCCATTGATTTCTAGAGTATTTTTTTTCCTCCATACTATAGAAGTCAGTGACTAAAGAAACTCCTATTGATTTGGAACAACTTGAAAGTGAATAAATGATGACAGAATTTTATTTTTTTGGGTGGACTATCCCTTTAATGATTGCAAATGTGACAGTTGCTAAATCCTTTATTTTGCCCTATTTTTTGTTTCTTAATATTTTAGAACTAATATAAAAAAATCTTTGGCCGATTATCTCAAAGTTCCCGACTGTTGGTTAATATATTTGGTTGACTTTCAAATGGATTTTCATAATTAATTTATCGTTCCTTTTTTTTTTGTTTTTTTTTTTCCTTCCTTTTCAGGAGAGGTGATTGGCGTAGAGGGAGGTGCTGATTGTAGCGTGTGGTCTTCGGCTGTGGACGAGGGGTTGGAAATGTCTCAGAGGCTGTGTGAGAGTGTGTTCTCTGGGCCGGAGGGAGAGATGGAGGCGGAAGGCGAGGAGCTCATGCTGGGTGCCTGTACACGTCTACGCACCGCTGTTGATAAACTACTGGAGCTGCTCTCTGAGTCCTCACAGCAGGTACCACGCTTATATATACACACACACACCCCTGACCCTCCCACTACTGTCCGTTGTTTAGATTAGGCAATATCGATGAGCCACAAGTACTTGTGATGGGTCACTAACTCTTCCTCCCTAGCATTGCAGTGTTACATTTATGTACATGTTTGTTCTCAAAATGCTTTGTGGTATCAAAGTGACATCCTTTCCTTGTGCTTTAACTAAAGTTTTTTTTTTTTTTTTTAGTTTATAAATTAGTATTTACTTTTAACTTTTGAACGGCAGTTTACTGAAGTTAAGAGTCGGTAGGTCGCTGCTTTTTTTTCTTTCTCAAGGCTGGATTTATTTAAAATACAGTTAAAAACATTAATTGTGAAATGTTATTACAATATAAATCAACCTTTCTATTTTAACATTTATAGATTTATTCATGTGATGGCAAAACTGACTCCAGTCTTCAGTGTTACATCATCTAATTCTAATATGCTGATTTGGTGCTCAAGAAACATTTCTTCTTATAATAGATGAAAACAGTTGTTCTGCTTAATGTTTGTGGAAACTGAATTTTGTGTTTAGACTTTTTTTTCTTTTTTATTAATGTAGGTTTGTTATTTTCACTTTGCAATTTTAGTGCTTAACTTATTTTTATTTCTAATTTTTCACCTTGTGTGACTTTTTTTTTGTGTAGGAACCGTTTCATCCTATATTCCTTTTAATTCATGTCTGTTTTTTTCTCTCTTCCCGTCGTTTTCTACTGTAGTTGGAGCAGATGTGTGGTCTACAGGCTGTGCTAAATGAGCGGTTCAGAGATGGAGGTGAGGCCGGAGCGTCTCTGCTGTTTCAGAACTCTCAGCTCCTGGAGCAGCTGGATCATGAGGCCAGTCTGAAGAGCCAGTTACAACTGGAGCTGCACAAGGCCGAAGGTCAGAATACCTATATATGGTCTGTTGTTATCCATTGTATTCGTATCTCGGTTTCATAGTCTTATGACTTCTCATTTGCTGTCCATGTGTGTCTCCAGGTCTGATGGAAGGCTACGTAGCTGAGAAAGCCTCTTTGGAGGAGGCCCTTCAGCAGAAAGAGACACAGCAGCAGCGTCTGGCAGAGGAGCTGGAGAGCACACGCATCCATCTGCAGCAGCTCAGTGAAAATCACACCCTCCTCCTGCGTCAGAGAGAAGCCCTTACGGCCGGCCTCGGAGACACTGAGAAGGGTGAGAGAGGAAGGCTTTAGGGCCATGATTTAAGCTGACATGCTTTAGTTTAATTCTCAGAGTGAGTTACGCAACATGCAATTATGTAACATTAGTTTTGTCATTCGGTGCATGCCTTATAGTCATGACCTGTTACAGATGTGTCTGTTGCTTTGCACACAGAGTAGGGGTGTGTGATTATGTATCATCTATGATAATATCATAATTATAGTTTTAACAATATGCACAATAACTGACAATGACACTTGCTAAACCAAACAAAATTGCATTGAGTGCACACTTGAGTGCTGTTATTCCCAATATCTGCACAAATGTGATGCGATCTGGGAAAACCCGTCGGATGTCGCGCTGGGACGTTTTCAGGAAATTCGAATAAAAGGTAGAATGTAAATTATTTGTCAAAATTAGGTTTTCATTAAATTATTATTCTATAACATCTTGTCTATCATCTCTGAAAATATCTTGGCAAAATTCACTTGTTTATTTTAGAAAAAAAATATATTTATTGCAGCAAGCAGAAAAGACTGTCTTTCTCTTGTGTTAAGAACGCGTTGCGGAGGTCCGAGGTGCTTTCTCTTAACACCACAAAAACAGTTAACCTATCAAAATAAACCCCGTAACATATATAATAAAGGCACATTTCCCGCCAGTCCTGTGTAAACTACGGCACGCAAAGTTTTTTTAAATTTTTTTATTTTTTAATATCGTGAGATGGCAGAGCGCAAGAAAACAACGCAGTCTAAAGTAGCTGCTCACACGATCTTGCTCGTCTCAATCTGCTCAATCTTGGTGATGACAGTGCCGTAAACGATGTTAATGGAATATTTCACATCCAGAGATGAAGGATAGGATGATGAAGTTACTAAAGAGGAGGAGTCCGATGACAGTCTGTTATAGGCTATGCACAGGTGCGCGAACAGTTGTGCTGTGCTCGCTTTTCTAAATGTAAACTACAAGGTACATTATTCGTGCTATCTAAACATACAAGGGGTGATCAAAAGTTCAGAGACTATGCCCATGATAAACCGCGGACACAGTCCTCTTCAGGGTAACGTTAGTCTGTTTATGTAATGATGCAGTATAGCGCTCCTGACAGACAGCTCTCGTTAAACCCGTGAAGTGAAAGTGGAACCCGTCTCACTTTAAACCCGTTTTTCTCCAAATTCCATTCCTGAAAATAATAGCTATCAGCCAAATTCAGATAGCCATAACTTTTGTTACGTTCAAGCTATGGAGAAAAAAAAAAAACTGTTTTAGAAAGGGCTTGAAGCTTTCATATGGTATCAAAACCTAAAAAAGATACAATTTCACCATGTGGTGGGTTTTCCTAGATCGCATCACAAATGTGAACGTCATTAATTTGAAAAAAGTGCAGTAAACAATAGGGAAACATTTTGAGTTACATTTTTTTAGATGTGCTATTGCCTCTTTTTGTTTTTGTCAACAAAAAAAATCAAAACCACAGCAGAACGGTTTTGTGTCTCTGACCAACACCGCAGTGTTTTTTTACTGCATGCATCTGCGTTTTGACCAAATCAGTTTAATAAAAGATTCAATGACTGAATGAATCAGTAATTTGAACCCTAAAAAAGATACAATTTCACCATGTGGTGGGTTTTCCTAGATCGCATCACAAATGTGAATGTCATTAATTTGAGAAAAGTGCAGTAAACAATAGGGAAACATTTTGAGTTAAATTTTTTTTAGATGTGCTATTGCCTCTTTTTGTTTTTGTCAAAAAAAAAATTCAAAACCACAGCAGAACGGTTTTGTGTCTCTGACCAACACCGCAGTGTTTTTTTACTGCATGCATCTGCGTTTTGACCAAATCAGTTTAATAAAAGATTCAATGATTGAATGAATCAGTAATTTGAACAAATCTTTGAATGAATGATTCAATTACTTGCTGCCACCTACTGGCGGTTTTACTTTCATATTTAATTATGAAATAATTTTTAATAAATGAAATTATACTTTAAATATATTAATATAAAAAAAAAAATCCCGTAGGATTATTTATGCAATTGTAAATACAATTCAAGCCACCTCTGAACTACATTAAACAGTCTGTGTAAATACATTTAAATGCCACTTCAGATGCAGCTTCTGTTCCTCCTCTGCAGTGCAAAGATGAATTTTGTTGATACTGATTTTATTTGATTTGATGTCTATTTGATTGATTCTATTTTATCTTATTCATTAAATGTTAAGAATTTGAAGATGGTGCATATATCTAATAAAGTTTGATAATAAAAAAATTGTCGTTAAAAATCTCCTGGAAATCAGTTTAAAGGCCTTTCCACACTGAGCGCGAAAAAGCGAAACAAATATCGGACGCGATGACGCACTGGAATAAAACAATAGATTTCTATGGATGCTTCCACGTAGACCGCGAACATTCTCGCACTGAAAATGCGGAAAAAAAATTTCCGAACCAGTCCGACGAATCTTTTCAGTTTCGCAAAGCGAAAATACGGGCCGTCCTAGGATCACGTGACCAGAGCAGCTGCTGTTGCACAAAAGGGTGAGAGTGGTGGTGCCGTTTTGAAAACCAGTGTAAACAAACACAGAAGAAGAGTATCCCGGATAAGAGAAGAGAGTGGATGCTGAGTTCTTATTATCGTTAGTATTTGAGAACAGATTTATTCTCACATGTTCTTTATACAAAATAACATTTCTATTAATTGTCCATTGAATTATGTAATCACAGTAGAGCACCATCCGTTTTCTTCCACGTGCATGAGTGTTGTGAGTCAGAGCACGTTCACTCTTTTTCTACACATGAAATATGAAGCAAATGGACATGATTATGACTATATATTTTCTGTATGTTTTGTATGCCGCTCATGGTATTTTTATAGCAATAAAGGATGTTTATGACAAATAGTAGCAGTGTAGCGTTATTAAACATACAAAGAGTGCATGTGTCTGCTTATTAATCAAAATCAACTATTATAGATCACAATTGGAAGTTATTACAAGCACTCGATGATGGTTTAAAGTGGGTAAGCAAATACATTAATAATTACATACATTTTCAAGTGTAGCTTGATGCTAATTGTACTTCTAATTATATTTTAGGATGTAGCCTATTCTTGTAAGCGTTATAGATAGTTTGTTTCTGGTGTAGAACCTTATTTATCTTAATTTAATGCTGTATATTGAGCAGCGGATGATGTTAAATCCATTTACGAGATGCATATCTAAGGAAAAATGCATTGCTGGTCGGCGCCACCTAGCGTGCAGGCATGAATTAGCAGAAGGCGAACAATCGTTTCGCGTTCGGTGTGAAAGCACCATTCGTCTGCGATTCGCCTCGCTTTTTCGCATCACACATGGTGTGGAAAGGCCTTAAGGGGGGAAAATATTGCCTTGTAGTGGAAAAATGTGTCATTTCTGTGAACTAACCACTGCACAGAATATGTACATTTTCTGGAGTCGGCTGTCCATGACAGGCCCGAACCAGCAAAGGTACCAGCACCAAAACACACATGGCAAAATATTGTCTAATTGTTATCGACAAAATGCCGTAAAATATAGAATTATTTTTTGTCAATATTACACACCTAACACAGAGTGAAAATTTTAAGATTGTGTGATTTGTGATGAAGGGTTTAGTTTCATGCTACGAATTCTTTCTGCTCTGTAGGCTTCCTCAACTCCGAGGAAGAGACAGGTTTGTGATGATAATCTGCGACTGAAGTAAATGTTTGAGTTGAAAAATTACTTGTACAGTTTGACACTAAATGCATCCATTCCAGATGAAGTTTGCAATTTTTTTTTATTTTTAAATTTGTGGTTTATTAACACTTTTGTTTATCCTGTGATTGTTTTTTTGCAGTTTAACTTGTTCTAAACTTTTGGCTTTGAAGGTCTAAATACTGGTTAATTTCTCTTATGAGTCTTTCTTTGCCAATTTCTTCTTGATCCAGTTTGCTGTGCTTTATTTGTGCATTGAGAATGCATAAAGATCTGGAGCTCCTGTGCTTGTTTGCATCTTAATTTGCATTTGCAGTTTGTGTGTTTTGTTGACATGAACTCTGCTGTTACTCATTCATTTTATTCATTGGTCCTCCTGGGTTCTGTGCAGCTCTGCTAGTGGAGGCTGAGCGTCTGGGGCAGGAGTGTGTGGAGGTGCAGCGGCAGGCGGAGAAGGATTGCGGTGGTTTGGCGTCTCGTCTGCAGATGCTGGAACAGGCCCTGGAGGAGCAGGAGAGCCAGCAAGTGACAATTCCTGTGTCAACTGTGCAGCTCGCTTATAGTGCAGACGCGTTGTGGTGGTTTGAAGACATTTGCGCATTTTGAGTTAAAGAGAGAGAGCACGCAGTGATTCACTCATGCTGTTTGTGAAATTATGTCTCAGAAAATTTTAAATTTACTTTTTTAGTTATTTAATAAAGAAATATAAATTGTACCTTACCTTCAGCATTATAATTATTTTACCCGTGCCGGACAGAGTTTGAGATGTCATGTCATGCCAAACCTCTCACTGCAGGTGCGTCGTCAGCTTGAGATCTGCCTTTATAGAGACCGCCGATCAAACTTCCCAAAGCGATTATCGGCCAATAGCGATCGGTAGCCAATCAATCGGAGCACCCCTTCTGAATTTTTCATGCAGTTGCATTATTAATGTGCCTGTTTTTCTGGTCCTATATCAGACTGATAATGGAGCAAAAGAAAACATTAAAAATTACATGCTCCAGGCAAAATCTAAAAAAACACTCCTCTTCCGTACTGCATAGCTCACATACTCTGTCTGTGACGGAGACTAAAGCCATTCTGATAATCTGACAGCTTTGAATGATTTGAATGTTCATCTAGATGCTTTTTTTTCTTCTTTTTCTCCCTAACTGAATGTTGTAGATTGAGGACTTGGTTCTTCAGGTATGTTATCCAGCTGTAGTCATTATCGTGCTGGTGGAAAAATTGCATGGCTTATGCAGCATTTCAATTAGTAGAGCATGTAATAGATATTGTCCATTCACTGTCTTGTTTGTCAAATCTTTTTTTCAGCAGGTATACATCAGTCATGTCTTTAATTTGTGTTGTGTTTTCCTCTTCCATCCTACTCAATCACACACATATTCCCACACTTATTCTCTTTCCTCTGAAATGTCTTTGCTTACTACTGTAGTGGCTTCTGAAGGCTTTATTTAATAGCTTTACTGCCTAAACATTTGTGTCTGTTCATTTTAGGATTATCTTCTTGTAACCCACATCCTTTGCAAAACTGTTGCTTTAGCAAAATTAGTGCTGCTGTTTGGCATGTATTTCCATATGGATGTTGAGTATTTGTATTCAAATACTCACACATTCACTTTTCTTAGGACTGTGGCCTGTTCCTGTCCCTTGTTATGGATACATGTGACATTCTTTGTCTAATTTCGTACAGGTGGAAAGTCTTCAGGCTCTGATCAAAGATAAGATAGAAGACTATAGTGTACTGTTGTCAGCAAAAGAGCAGTGTCAGCGTGATGTGGAAGAACGTAATGAAGAGATTGAAAAATTGGCAGCTCGTATCCGAGAGTTGGAGCAGGCATTGCTAAGCTGTGCAGAGTCCAGCCGAACGGTCACACAGCTGGAGCAAGAACTTCAGAAAGCACGCAAGAACCTTCAGGAGCTCACACAGGTGCACAAAAATACACTTACTAGAGCAAATGTGTATTTAGAGATTACAAAACCCCTTACATGCATTTTTCACGGCTTCAGTTGGGTATTAATGTTTGGGTAGAATTGGAATTATTTTGTAGCATGAATATCTACATGGTTCTAACCAGTAGTGGTCCGTGTGTTTTTACTTTCAGGATAAAGAAGCTTTGCAGCAGCAGCAGTATGCTAATAAACTCCAGATCTCTGCCCTACAGTCCAAACTTGATGAGACCAGACACCGTTTCCCTGATATGACCCCTGAGCCCAACCTCCGGGAGCAGCTGGAAGCCACACAACAGGATCTGCAGACCAAAGAACAACAGGTGTGTATAAAAAGGAAGTCATAGAGATATGAAATTAGCTTTAACCGGTTGTTTTGTTTCTAGTTAGGACATGCTACCTGGAAATTGATTTAAGACTTTTCGTCTCTCTTAGGTGGAATTTCTGTCAGAGCGTATAAGTGAGCTTGAGAAGGATTTGGTAGTGAGAGAGGAAGGGTTTGGACAACTAACACTACAGCTGGAGCTCAAAAACAGAGAAAGCAGAGCTACAGAAGATCAGCTTCACGCACACATCACGCACCTGCAGGTAAGGCTGTGGTCTCAGTGTAGTCTGGCAATCCTATTGTGATAGGACGGCCAGCATGTTGACAGTCTTGGATAAATTGTATTTATAGCACAGAACTCATTGAATAGTGTAGGGGATTTAGTTGATGATTGGAGGATATTAAAAAACCAGGTGGACCTCATTGTGTGTCCTTTAGGAGACTGTGGACGCTTTGACAAGGCGACTAGAAGAGGGCAGCGACGAATCCATCCTTCAGCTGCCTTCTGCCCTTCTGGAGGAGAAGAATCTGGAGATCGACCACTTAAACCAGCAGATCCTCCAGCTGCAGCAGGAGCTTGATATGACCAATGATAATAAGGTAAAAAAAAGCATGTCCATGTATGTTTTTTTTATTTCCCCAAATCTCTTACTCAGAAGTACGAAAACATTAATGGAACTGTAATTAAGAGGAATCGGAATAGTTCCATTCCTTTAAAGGGGACTTTTATTATTTTGTACTGTTCTCTGAGGTCTACTAATAATGTCATCAAGATTTTTTTTAATCTAAAAACATAATTTAGAAGTAATAGGCTATTTTCTGTCCTGTTTTGACCCCCTCATCGGAATGCTCTGTTTGAATAGGTGTGGCGGATTGTAGACTCGGAAGTAAACGCCCACTGCTATGATTTTCTAACAGTTGTGTATGTTTGACAGCCTACATCCTTCATAGATGGGACGCTGCTGTGATTTAGGTTAAAAATGCATAAATACTTAGTACATATCAAATGATCTGTAATAACACACAAAGCAGTGATCACGTAATAAAAACAGTTACTCAAACTTGTGTGGTGTTACATTACTGTCGGATCCAATATAGTCGACACCGCATCGTCTATTAGTTTCAAACTTTCTGAAATTCTTGCGTCGAATTGTGCCTTGTTTGTAAACGAATCCGAGGTAAACTGAAGTGAACAAAGGACCAAGTTCTTACTGACGCGGTCTGGATCTTCGTTGGAAGTAAAGGTCATCCAGTCTTTCCTAATGTTGGGATCAGAAGGAAGGCAATGCAAAGTTTTTCCACATCCTGGCACTGCACAGCATCTTGTTGTCTTTGGAGCATCTTTATCGTTTGGTTTCTGCGTAGACCTGCGTTTGCCTCTCTCGTTATTTACACTACATGCACAAATCGGTGGGCGGGGCGAAAAAGGCAGTGATGTAGAAGTAGGCGTTGATCGTCTTCTGCAGAGGCGGGGTTTAGCCACACTTTTACGTCATAAAGTGGCACATTCCACAACCTGTCTTTTTGGCAGATTGGCTTCAATATAAGCTGTTTTTAGAATAACGAGAAAGTTTTGAGTTCTGAAACTTACAGGATGTTTTTATAGTACAATGACCTCTAATATGTCAAAACATCAAGGGAATTTTGATTTCTCAGTTCATGACCCCTTTAAAATCCCATCCCTGTTATTCAGGAAGATTGGAATACACCAAACTAAGCTAAACATTAAACCTTAGATCTAAAGACTTCCGTAATTTTATTTTGTGCTGATTTAAGTGTGCTGCTGATTTGTAACTAGTTCTTATTACCATTTTCAGACGCTAGAGGAAAAGCAATTTGAGATTGAAGAGCTGCGCTCTCTGGTTGAGCGTCTTCGTTGTGACCAGGAACGTTTACGGCAGGCAAAGGAAGAAGAGACTGAGCAGCTCCATGAAGTTATTAACAAGCTTCAAGAGGAGTTGAGCCAGCTTGACCCCAACCATCATGAAGTCAGTGACCTCAACACTGACAGCCCCGAGTCATCGGACTTCCCTTGGAACCCTCATCCTCGCCAGCAGAGGGCGCCCGAGGAAAGTCTGTGCCAGGAGCTCAGCAGCCACACGCTGCAATCGTCTCGCGCTCGCTTGCAGGAGTTACAGATTGAGCTGGAGCGAGCAGCTGGAGAGAAGGACTCTCTTCAGAGACTGTTGCTCTCCCAAGAGGAACAGTATGGAAGCCAGGTGGAGACACTCGGCCGGAGTCTCGGAGAGGAAAGGGGGAAGGTGGTCGTGTTGGAACAGGAGGCAAATGAGCTGAAACTCCAGCTAGAGGAGAAGCGGACAGAAGCTGAGAGATTGGCGGATCGTGTGGAAGTGTTGGAAGATACAGAACAAGCTCATCAGTCCAGGCTTAGAGAGTCTGAACTCCAGTTGAGAAGGGTAGAGGAGAGAAGAGACAAGGTCCAACAGGAGCTTGGCAGGCTGCAGGAGGAGGTGAAGAACCAGTGTGTTGAGAAGGAGCTTCTGGAAAACCAAATATCCAAACTGCAAAGCAACGAAGAGAAGTATCAGAATGAACTTGCCGCTTTACGATCCAAACTCAAAGAGCATGAGGAGAGCGCCCAAGTAAGCAAAGCCACCATCATTGCCTTGGAGGCAAGCAAAAAAGAACTGTTCGTTGAGAGAGAGGCTCTGAGAAAACGGGAGGGATGCCTCCAGGAGGAAATCGAGCGTTTGAAACAGGAAGTGACATCAAAGACAAATTACATAAAAGAACTATGTGAGCAACAGGAAGAGACTGTGGCTAAACAAGGTGAAGCTCAGAAAAAAGGACTGGTGAGTGTATATAGTTTTTGTTTTTGTAATGTAAAATATCCAAACTGCAAAGCAACGAAGAGAAGTATCAGAATGAACTTGCCGCTTTACGATCCAAACTCAAAGAGCATGAGGAGAGCGCCCAAGTAAGCAAAGCCACCATCATTGCCTTGGAGGCAAGCAAAAAAGAACTGTTCGTTGAGAGAGAGGCTCTGAGAAAACGGGAGGGATGCCTCCAGGAGGAAATAGAGCGTTTGAAACGGGAAGTGACATCAAAGACAAATTACATAAAAGAACTATGTGAGCAGCAGGAAGAGACTGTGGCTAAACAAGGTGAAGCTCAGAAAAAAGTACTGGTGAGTGTATATAGTTTTTGTTTCTTATTGTAATGTAATTTGAGCAACACTGCAGACAAACCATAATTGTTACGGAGTTGGGCTGTAAACTTTACTCTTTCTATGTACTATGATGTAAACAGTGAGGGAAGTTGCCTCAAGGTTTCATGCTTTACTGTAATTAGTTGCAGATCAACCATGTTGTGTGTGCAGTCTGGGTAGTGCCTAAAAATTACAGAAGAAAAAAGGGGAGGGACAAGAATAGAATGATTTAGTCCAACCCTCTGGCATGAGAGGACGTCTCACACAGGAAGTAAATTTACAGAACGAGGAAGTCTGTCTGAAGTCTTTTAAACCGTTTACTTTTAAAGCTTGATCTAGACTTGATTAGTCATGAGGTAAAGTGGAGAGTTGCACTGTTTATATTTGCTCTGTTTACAGTACGATGGAGCAGTATTTTAGCATATAACATTGAATTTCTTAGAACTTTCTAGTGGCAAGCCTATTTCTGTTTTGATTGAGCAGGAGGCAAAACTCAGATTGCTTTAACATGTAATAGCTGTATGTCATTTTCGGATTGTTTTATGTTCACTAATTAGCTGGGAATAGTTAGATGTTGAGTCATGCATTTTTACAGGTGACTTGCTGCATATTTGTAACTGCTGATATAAGACATTTTGTGTGTGTGTGGTGTAAAGAACTAACATTGAGTGTTTGTTTTTGCAGACATGTGCTGAAGAGACCTTGGCTAAAGCTGAGACTGCTTTACGTGAGAGAGAAGAGCAGCTGATCCACCTGAGGGCGGAGCATGATGCTCTAAGGGCGGAGCTAGCATCTGTGAAGGAGGGGCTTAGTACCAGCACAGAGAGAGCGGAGAAGCTACAGGAAGAGGGACAGGTGTGTGGATTAGTTCCTTTATTGATACACATTCTGTATCTTGTGGTTCGTCTGTTAAATTATTTCTGGCCTGACTTTTGTTCAAGGTTAGGATTTGGCAATTTACAGCCAAAGTTTTATTACCCAAGTGATACTGTACGTTATGAACCATGATTCACAAACTAGTTAGTTCCTGGCATCACTTAATTTTGAGTTTTGTTAACCATGAACATGCATGCCACTTTTTCATTGCAGCATGAAAAATTGATCACTTTTTTTTTTTTTCAATCTGAAAGTTTATGCAAATAAAATGAACTTTTTTTGTTTGAATACTTTTCAGAGTATTATTTGTTGTTTTGATTATGCTTTGTTAGAAATAATTATGTAGGTTTCATAGATTTGGACTTTTTGGGCAATCATGAATTATAAAGTAAATTTTCATAGTCAATTGAATACAAATTCAATACAATGGTATATTCAAATAATTCTCATCAATATTAAAAAATATATATTTATTTTGCATCTTTTTTTTTTTATGTGGCTTGTGTAATTTTACATTTCAAAGAATTTCTCTTTAAAAAAAAAAAAAAAAAAAGGTAAATGTAATGTTGTAACATTTAACACTTTTGAAATGTTTTCACATTCACTCATTAATGAGGAGTTGCTGCTGATTAGATACAATATGGGTTTAGTTATTTAGATATTTAGATAAAAGGATCTTTGGGTCCAAATGGACCCAGAATGCAAAAATTGTATACAGATCTAATGCATTATGAGGGTTTATCGAATAAGTAATTCCATAGAGCAAAAGCACCACTCACATTTTTATCATAAATGTAAAAATCAAGTTTGCTGATTTGATCTTTCACCATCAGACGAAAGATCGTGCATTGGCTGATCTCGAGGTCCATAACCAGCACCTGAAGGCGGAGTTGCGGAGTCTGCAGGATGACCTTGCTGTGCAAGAAGAAGAGTTAGCCTATCAGCAGCAGGAGCTAGAGCAGCTCCGACAGCGCTGCAACCTGCAGGACCACCATCCCAAACACGGCCACCGCTTTCTTGAAGGCCTCTCCCGTGACCCATCCCTCTCTGCTTCCCTATCTTCCCCAGAGATCCTGCGTAGGTTGGACTGCAGTGAAGAGCGCCCCTCTCATCTGCAGGTATCTGCATTGGCTGATCTCGAGGTCCATAACCAGCACCTGAAGGCGGAGTTGCGGAGTCTGCAGGATGACCTTGCTGTGCAAGAAGAAGAGTTAGCCTATCAGCAGCAGGAGCTAGAGCAGCTCCGACAGCGCTGCAACCTGCAGGACCACCATCCCAAACACGGCCACCGCTTTCTTGAAGGCCTCTCCCGTGACCCATCCCTCTCTGCTTCCCTATCTTCCCCAGAGATCCTGCGTAGGTTGGACTGCAGTGAAGAGCGCCCCTCTCATCTGCAGGTATCTCACCTCTCAGAGCTCAGTGCGCTACACAACGCCACCCTGGAGCTCCACAGCAAGCCTTCACCTATGGAGCGTGAAAAAGAGAGACCACACGCCAGACAAACTTTTATCCCACCTTCAGAGGAAGTCCCACCCAGCACACACACTGCATCCTCATGCTCACTTACTGTGTCTGAACACCTTTCTGTGCTCGACTCACTGGATGCAAATAAGGTAAGCATGCATTTAACGTCTTTTTCCCAAAGAAAGGTTCCAGTGCAAAATGGTAACCATTATTTTTCTCCAACCCTGCTGACATTTGGCCCCACCACAAAAAATTATACAGTTTATTATTAGCAAACTTTTTTTATATGTTTTTTAAATAGGGCTGGGTGATATGGCCAAAAGTAGTATCCAATATTTATATTAAAGTATTAATTTGACACCATTAATAAGGAGAGAAATGCATTACAAAATGCATTAGACCTCAAGAATGAATGTAAACGTAACTTACTCCACGGAGTAAGGTCCTTTATTTATTTTTTTAGGCCCACATGTTATTCCCTTTTATTTTTTCTGGTTTCTGTGTTTTGATAAATTTATCATCATTTCATTAGACAATTTCTGAATTCGTACATCTTCATTCATTCATCAATCTTTTAAAATGTAAACAAATAAAAATATAATTTACTACCAAACGTTTGCACACTTTAGTTTTTGTCCTAACAGCACTGCACAACAGAAGTATACTATATACATAAAAACATGGATGAAAAATGGTCCTGGTTGTATGTTAGTGGAAGTACAAGTAGAAGATTCCTGTCATTTCTTCAAATTAATGAATTTTTATTTTGCTGGTTTCTCATGAAGTTCAGTATTTTTTTTTCTCCCCAATAAAAGTCAATATTGATTTATCACCCAGCCTGAATGCCAGAAAATTGACTGTTTTTGGCCACACAATTTTGTGAATGTTGACTACACCTTTAGTTAATAGTTTATCTAATAGATCTGAAAATTCTCACACTTTGGATCCTCATGATTATTGCTGTATTTGTAGAAAATGCCCTAAACAAATTGCAATAGTTAGAATTGATGTCACATGTTATTGGTTCTCTGGTGACATTATTTTTGGCATTAATGGTGTGGTAATGGTGTAGATGTTATGTTTTAAGGTTGATGAATTGGACAATTCAGATGTGACACCATCTCGGTCTCCACTTGGTTCCACCTCTCCTGTGTCTGTGCCGGAGTGGGTCAGCGATGGATATGGCAGCAGTGAGTAGTGTACTAATGCATGCTTGCATTTCTGTAAGAGAGACTGCATATGGTTTTTACAAGGTTAAGATAATTTTCCTTGTTAGTTATCTTAATGTGTTTGTGTTTGTAGATGTGAGCTCAGAGTTGGAAGCCATGCTGAAGCTTGAGTTGGAGAATACAGAGCGTTTAGATGCTCATTTTGTAGAGTATCTGCGCTGCAGAGGAATGTCACCTGGAGAAAAAACAGATAGTGCTGCAGGCAGTATGCATGAGAGCCACGAGGCCCTCACACCTGAGTTACAGGTTAACAGTATTATAATGCTGTCCTCACTCCTCATACATGAAGAAATGATTGATTTTGTGATTAATTTATATAATTTGTATCATTCATAGGCTATGTTGAAGCGCGTCTACCAGGAAAGCTGCAGAATCCTGTCTTTGTCCCATCGCCCTGCCCCATCTGGCCAGTCACGCCCAGATTCTGAGCCTGCCCCACCCCACTCCTGGCAGAGGGAGAGACGGGCCTTACAGGAGACCATCCTATCACTCAGAGAGCTGCTCTGCAGGATGGCTGACAGGGAACCCAGGGTGAGGCTCATCTGTACATTGCTTACCTTATAGATCTTAAAGTCGCAATGAAACAGTAATGTAGTAGATTGTGTGTAGCAGTTTTTTCAGCAAAGTTTTAATCATCGTGTTAATAATTTATAGGCCTTGATTTGCTGATTAGATATGATGCAATAGGCTTTATAGGGTTAAAGTAGCTTGGAAATAAATCTGTAGATCCAGAGTTCGCATATGGTTGATGGTGTGCATTAGCATGTGTACAATCCAACAGCTCACCTGCATTTTAATTTTGTGTTTGTGTTGTGTATGCATATGAAGACTGACCAGGGGGATGTGGACTGGAGGCGTGAGCTATTGCAGGTGGTCCGCAGTGTGTTTGACAGTGAAAGGGAGTGGCTTCACTCTCAGCTTCAGGCTTTCATGGCAACTACTACTCAGATGGACCTCACCCCTTTGCTGGATCAGTTAAAGAAACTGTTTCAGAAGCAGGTGCTGAGCAGTTCATCATGTGATGCTGTTTTTGATGCTGATATTGCCATATTAAATGCATTAAAGTGCTTTTGTTATTCATTTACTGTTCTCTTTCAGGAGGAGCAGCAGTGGAGATCTCTAGAGCAGCTGTTCAATGCAGACCGTCACAGTCTATTGGCTGAGGTGCGCAGCCTGCATGCGCAGCTGCATGCAAGCACCCAGCAGAGCCAGGAACAGCTACGGCAGCTGCAGGATTCCCTGGACACTGCAAAAGAACAGGGCATGGAAGTGCAACATCAGCTGCGTAGAGATGGTATGTTCTTCACAATTCGAATAAGAAAAAAATGACAGCAAGTATTAAAAAGCCAACAAAAACCCTCCCAAAGGCAGATTTTAACTTTGTGCACTGTTTAGCTGAAGAGCTGGAGTTGCAGCTGCAACAGGAACAGACAGTGTCACATGATCTGCGCACCTCTCTGAAAGCTGAGAAAAGTAGGGGATTGGAGCAGCAGAGGCAGTTAGAGGCGGAGCTTAAGGCTGTGTCAGTGCTGAAGGCGGAGCTAGAGGAGACCAGGCTACAGCTTCAGTCTACATACAAAAATCTAGATGAATTGAAGAGCCACAATCAAAAGCTCAGGTACAGCAAACGTGTATGCACACCCTTTGAATATGAACTGTCACAGTAGTATGCCAAATGTTTTTTTTTTTCTGAAAAATGTTTCTTTGTCTTTAAGGCAAAAGCTGGAAAATGTTGAGGCTGAACATCAAGCCTGTCTACAGGCATTGGAGAAAGAGCAGGCTAGAGTACAGGAACTGCAGGAGGACCTTCAGCAGCAGCGACTCTTCGACCAGCAGACAGTTGAGCAAAACCACCAAACACAGGAGGTAAAACACATTTTTGATGTACTGACCTTATATTGGTGGCTTTTGTTCAGGTTAAATCATTTTGCCAATATGTGGTGGCTCTTTTTGTTTTGTGTGTTTTGAGTCATTGAATCATTTACTCAGTTGTAGTTGTTGTTGTCTGTGACCAAAAAAAGTCTAATGCTGCAGTCACACTAGAATTTGAGCTCACAAAATTCCTGTGGGCATTGAGATAGTTCTGATATGACATCACACTCTGTAGCATCTTTTTCAAAAACATAAATTCAAAAAACATTCAAAATCTAAAAAAGTACCATTTACTGTACCTTCATGTAATATAAATTTGCAGGTCAGAGTTCACCAAACTTAAACTTTGGAAAGCAACAAAATGTGAAACTTCGCGTAAGCTTATTTTTCTGGTCTTTGTATGCCGTATAATTGAAAGTCAGTGGAAAGAACAGTGTAGTGTGGCTGCCCCTTTTATTAGTAAATTAAGCAGTTCAATTTTTTCCTTGTTAATTAGATTTAAATGTTTAGTTCATTTCATTCACAAACCAGATGTGTCCGTTCATTTAGTTTACTTACGAATTAAAGTTTTGCTCCTTCGCCAAAACATAGTCGTTCAGTGAAGAAAGAGCGCATGCCCATTCATTAGATTCAACCAATGAAATGCTCTCACAGCCCAACTATAGCTCTCTATAGTCAGTCTGTGAAGGCAGGAAAGCAGTTGCAATAAAACCATTTGTAAAGGAAGAAAGTCAAGTCTAACTTTTAGCGGTTTTCACACAAAAAAAACAGTTTCAAACCTGCTTTATAGAAAATCATGATTTTAATGGTTATATCTTAATATCTGCATGACTTATGGTCGCATTAAGCAGACTAGAGCTATGCGATTAATTTCATGCTGGTTATTCACGCAGCTGAGATTTGATATTATATATTGCTTTACGTGAGTATACTGTATGTATGCGACTACATTTGGATATATTATATATCCAACTTTATATACACGGATCTGTGTGATAATATAGTTTACATTTTGCAATGCAATCATGCAGCTGAGACTTACTTTACATCGGTATACTGTATATATGCAGGTAAAATTGGATATACTCACAGTATTTGTAGAATTCATTAATAAAATAAATTTATTTAATTTAGTTATGTGGTGATATTGAGAATTCTGAAACCTGTGATGGTTTTGTTTGAGCCTAATTACAATGTAGTAATCCTTTTTTTTATTTTTTATTTTTTAAACAGTCTTTGCACCAAGCTTTGAATGAGCAAGCGTCACATGTCAGTCAGCTTAACTCCGCACTGGAACAGGAGCGCATCACATCCAGTAACCTGCGCTCTGAGCTCCAGATTGAGCAGTCTCGTTGTGAGGCCCTGTTGGCCCAGGAGCACGAACGCACCGAACTTGTGCTTTCCCGCCTGGAGGAGGAACGTTCCCGATCGGCGGAGCTCTCAGATTTGCTCTCTCGCCAAGCCCAGGAGCACACGCGCCGTTTAGAGGAGGAAGCCCGCAGACAGGAAGCGGCCAGTGCCCATGACAGAAAGTTTATTCAGGACCTACGGGCTCAATTGGAACAGGAGAGGCGTCAGGGGGAGGACCTGGCAGCCATGTTGGAACGTCTGCAAGGGCAGGTGCTGGAAGGGAAGCGCAGGCAAGCGGAGGAGGCAGAGCAGGAGACACACAAGGAGCAGGAGGAAGTGAGGAGGCTCCGTGCAGCTCTGGAGGGCCTGCAGACTCAGAAAACAGGGGTTGGACACACTCTAGATGCAGAGCGAGAGAGAGCTGCTCGGTTACAAACGGAGTTGGATGTGATGAAGGAAAAGATGAGAGTGGTGAAAGAGAGGGAGAAAGTGAGGGAGGAGCAGATGGAGAGGCAGAGGAAACAGGAGCAGGTGGAAAAGGAGCGACGACAGGAACGCACCAATGAGAAACTGGTGAGGAAAAAGACTCATCTTCTTAAAGGGATAGTTCACCCAGTAATGAATTTACGTATCCTCATTGTTCCAAACCCATAAGACCCAAAAACCTAAATTAAATCAGTTCATCAAAGCGATTGTATCTCTTCACAAGACTTGTAACTTTGGATTAAACTGCTTGATATGATTCATTTGATTTCTTTTTACAACGCCTTGTTTTTGGAACTTATGTTTTGGTTACCTTGTCTTTGAATGGAGGGTCAGAATCCGCTCAGGTTTCAAAAATGTCCTATTTTGTGTTTCGAATATTAAACAGTCCCATGGGTTTGGAATGAAATTAGGGTTAATAAACAATGACAATTTTCATTTTTGGATGTACTAACCCTTTAATTTGATATGTACATGAGCATTATAGTTTGCTGTCGGTGTTTTAGAGCACTGAAGTTATTTGATAAATTTTCTCAGTTGGAGTTGGAAGTGTTGCGTCAGAAGGATCAGCAGCGGTTGAGGCAGCTACAGCAGACGCTGGCTGACCTGGAGCAGAAAGAGAAACAACTCGCGTCAGATCGCCTGCAGAGAGACACGCACTCCAATGGCCTGACCTTTGGCCAGAATGCACTCACAAACATCCCTCAGGTAATATTCTCCAGCCATAAGTTTTGAATGGGTGTTAAGGTTTTTTTTTTTTTTTTTTTTTTTTTTTTAACTTGTAATGTTAACTTATAAACTCAAACCTAACCCAAAAATGTGCTTGGCTGTTTTTGTTTTACAAGCAAATATACCCAGACCTACTGATTCTCAAAAGCTTTCACTCAGATGAAAGTGTTTGTACCGATACCAAATGATTTATTTGACATTTAAAATGAAAGAAAAATAGGTTCTCAGGGACTTCAGTTGTGTTTTTGTATCCATTATAGTGGAAGTTAATGGGAACCAAAATTGTTCACACCAGTGTAAATGATTGGCACAAATATGGTTCCAATTTTCACATGTGACTTGTCTGTTCAGACCAATGTGGGGGAAAAATGGCAGACGCATTGAATGGAAATGAGAATTCACTCTCTGACCATAGGTGGTACCTTTGTTATCCTTGAACATAAAGGCATCTGAATGTTTTTGGCCAAATTGTGCAACCCTAAAGACAAGCAAAGCAAACCTGGAGATTTTTTGAATTGCTTTTTAAAGTGCAATTGCAATTATCAGGAATCACAATTTTTTGATCCTATAATGTAATGTATTTGTCATATATTTAATCTTCTGCTCAATAGGATTCTACCTCCTCCACTCCCTCACTAATGGAACGTTTGCTGAAGGAGAACACTGAGTTCTCTGAGTGTCTCGCTGCTCTGAGTGAGGAGAAGATCTCCCTCAAACACACTATATCCTGTTTGGAGAGAGACCTGCAAAGCCTGAAACGCCAGGAGCAGGTAATATTATTTTCAGTTGGTTTCTTTTTTTATTTTTATTATCCTTTTTTGAAAGGTGGACCTTTTTTAACATCAATCAAGACATAATGCAACCAGTAAATCCACTTGAAAAATGTTTGCATGATGTGTGAAGGCTGAAAGTGGTAGATGAATGCAGTTCATCTGTTTCAGTGTTCAGTCTGTATATTTTTTGGTTCTAGGTGTGATGCTCACTATATATATATATATATATATATATGTGTGTGTGTGTATATGTATGTGTATATATATATGTGTGTGTATATGTATGTATATATGTATATTTCTTTTTAATTGAAACAAATGAAGACATAACTGAAGACTAAAAAATACACCAAAGACAAACATAGAATGTGTAGTGCAATGATACTCCCCAACCTTCCAATACATGTGAGAAGAAAAAGTTTGTATAAACAAGTAATAATAACAATAGTAGTAATAATAATAATAATAATATACAGTTGTAAAATATAATATATACAGATCTAGTATGTACACATTACTATTAAAAATATATATAAAGAAAAAGGAGAGAAATATTTTTGTCATTTGAATATATGTAAAATTCAAAGTATAGTAAATAATTGTTTTTGATGCTCCATATAGATTTGGTTGTGTGTGTGTGTGTATATGTCTGTCTGTCCATCAGGTGAATTCTCCTGCTGTTACGGAGCAGTGCATGTTATCGGAGAAGCTGGCCTGGCAGAAGGAAAAAGCAACTCTTCAGGCTGCGCTGCGTAAAGCAGAGACTGAACTGTCAAAAGTCACTGCTAGCAATGAAAACAGACCCAACTATGACCTCTCCAACAACAAGGTTAGTTGGATTAAAGTTTCACAATGTATAATTTGTCCTACAGTTGTTTGGTCGAAAATGTGTACTTGAAGCACCCTTCTGAGATTTTTGTTAACATGTTATTTCCTCCCTACTCTGTTCACATGGAAGAAGGTTCTTCCGGGTTAAAAATAAGTTTTTAAAAAAAAAATTTTTTAAGGTCGTGTTTATTTAATTTAACAATTTTAACTTATTTGAATAATTTAAGAACACATTCACTGTTCTCTGATGTTGGTTAATGTTCAAATGAAATGCTGTTAAATAAAATGGTAGTGTTTTTTTTCACTCATGATTTAATTTATTATTTTTTTCCATCAACTCAAACCCCCCTGCAGTTCCCTTACAAACCCGGTTTAGGAAACCCTGGTGTTGTGAATGAGTCTTGTATAAGCGTGTCGCATGCTGCTTTAAAATTAAGATGTAAAAGTAAATTTTAAACCGTTTTAGTGTGTTTGAACTGCTTGCTTTATGAACCCGTTCCTATAGGTGCAGCGACTTTATGAGAGATACCTGCGAGCAGAGAGTTACAGGAAGTCTCTGGTTTATCAAAAGCGTTATCTGCTGTTGCTGCTGGGAGGGTTTCAAGAGTGTGAACAGGCTACTCTTGCGCTCATCGCTCGTATGGGTGCCCAGCCAACGTTGAGCCAATCACAGGTCTCCAGGCCTCTAAACCGCTTCAGAACGTCTGTCAGAGTAGTCATCGCTATCTCAAGGTAAGAAAAATGGCTATGTAGCATGATTAGTATGGCGTTTGGAAAATGCTGGCTTGTAACGGGTTCAAGTTTAGACATGTTTAAATTTGAATCTGAGACATTGAGTTTCTTAAACCTTTTTTTTTGCCTTAGTTTATGGGTGGTTACTTTAGTTTCTTATTGTTTTTTTAGACTGAAGTTCCTCACCAGGAAATGGCAGAGAGCTACAAGGAAAATCTCAGTAGGCAGTGCCACAGTTAACGGGCGTGGAACAGAACCAAGCACAGGTGCGTGTGTAAATCACATGATCTAGCTTGCAGACTTGATTTGGTAGTTCTACGGGTGATTTGAATCATTAGTCATTTACGTGCCGTCTTTCCTTCTGTCTTAGTTCCTGCTTTGAGGACTGAAGTGCTGAGGCCACAGCAGACTGGAGTTGCGTTCAACTCTCCACCCACACGTGATCATGCCTTGGCTCAAAGGGGCGTGGCCTCGTCTCTGGTGCCGCCAATCAAATCACCCTTCAGACTGAATCATAGGTGAAACATTTCTTACTACACAAACAGGTGTATGGTGTAATTCAAGATGTAATTCAAATTAAAAACAACCGATTTAATAACTTAACTACCCCTCTTTTCTCTTCTTATACCAAGAATGTACACAAGTCCAGTGATGGGACCAGCTGAACGCTCCTTCAGCTCTACCCAAGATCAAGAACGTTCCCTTACGGAGTATATCCAACATTTGGAGACTGTCCAGCAGCGTCTGGGAGCCGGTTGTCCAGGTAGGATGAGGCCAGCGGAAAATGACCTAAAATTACTGTCACTTTTACATAGGAACCACTCCAATCTTAGCCTGCATTAAGAAAATTGAGACAAATACACAAAATAATGTTCTTTTTAGCAGCATCATATGACCCCTTTAATTCAACAGCACTTGTGGCATCATGTTGATTACCATAGAAAATAATTTTGTTAAAAAAATCTCATGCTCACACATAAATGCTAAATCAAACAAATGCTAACACTGCATTTATTTGATCAGATATACAGTAAAACTAATATTTTCGCATTTTATTACAATTTCAAATGACTTTTTCTGTTTTACATTTTTAAAGCGTAATTTATTCCGGTGACTGGCAAAGCTGAATTTCTCAGCAGCCATTACTCCAGTCTTCAGCACCTCAGAATGATTTCTGAAGGATCATATGACACTGACTTGGTGCTAAGAAACTTTTTTTCTTATTATCAGTGTTGAAAACGGTTGCGCTGCTTAATATATTTGTGGAAACTGTGATACATTTCTTCTCAGGATTCTTTGATGAACAGAAATTACAAAAGAACAGCATTCATTTGAAATGGAAAACTTTTGTAACAAGTTTTTTTTTAGTGTCACTTTTGATCAATTTATCTGAATATAATTAACTTATTAAAATATATATATATATCTCACTGACCCCAAACTTTTGATTGTAGTGTATATATTGTGGTGTATTAGTTGCATTAAACCTGGAACATTTAAAAAAAAAAAAAAACATTTAAAATCTGCACTGACCTCTACTGGACAACTGAAGCACATCACCAAACGATCACTCTTGAATGGTGTTCTTGAATTCAGATAGTAGTGGAATTTGTCAAAACTGTACTTACACCGTTTCTGTAACTGATTACACAAGACGGTTAGTTTTTTTTTTTTTACATTACTAGGATCCCTATTGACACCTAAAGGTGAAAGTATCCAAAACCTTGCATAATTTGTGACCTCTGACCTTACCATCTTACAGTCCCCAGAGCGAACAGGAGGCATAGCCTCCCTGATACGATGAGCTATCAGCAGAAGTGGTTTCTAGAAAATAGAACCTGGCTGTATTTGAGTTGTTTGGCACCGGGGTCCATGTGGCCTTTAGGTGAGTGACGGTCTGGCCTCACTTCCATGTTACCCAGTCACAGAGGAGTTCAGAGAGAGGTTCACCTTCTTGTGTGATCAGTCACGTTCTGGTTGGTCTTGTTTCACACAGGTGTGCATGCCTGTTTGTCTGCACGAATGCTCCCATGTGCCTGTGCACTGTTTGTAGGGTGATTGGCAGGTTAGGCAAATGCAGGAATGATATTTCTAATCATATTGTGTTTGTGTATTTTTAATTTTTTTGCAGGTTCACCATCAATGCTTCCATATGCCAGAAAATCTGATCGATGAATGAAGAAATCTTGTCACTAGTGCCAGTCTGTGTTTTACATTCATACATTTTTAATTGCCATCTTTTTTTTATGCTTTATCATTTTAGCTGAAACATTGTCACCGATAACGTGTTATTTTGTTTTGCAACCAGTGCTGGATATTTTCACTTTTTTTTTGTATACAATTTTTGAATGGTTTGTAAATGTTCACAGTTTATATATATATTTTTTTTACATGTTTCACAATAAGCATTTATTAAGACATTTGCACTTGAATTTGTGATTTTTATGGATGTCACTGTTTAAATGCACATGGTTGGACATGTTTTGTAAAATGTTTTATATTCTTTCTTTTTTTTATGGACAGTATTTCTATGAAAATCAATAAATATTTTAGTCTAAATGTAGTTATTTTTGGTCTGTCATTTCAATAAAATAAAAAAAATAAAAAAGTATAGTTCACACAAAAATGAAAATTCTGACATTCAGAATCTGGGTAACCGAACAGTTTCTGGTGCTGATTGACTTCCATAGTGTTTTTTTCCCCATTCTGTGGAAGTCAATGGGGACCAACAACTTTGGTTACCCACATTTTTTTTTAAATATCTTTTTATGTTCAACAGAAAAAAGAAATTCATACAGGTTAAGCCTAGGGCCCCTAGCTGGGGAAGGGCCCTAGAGAAAAAAAATATGGGCTTAATATAAAATACAATTTGATATTTATTTCCACATTGTATGTGTTGGCTATGATGTTACACTTTTGTCATTGTTGCTTTCCTTTTAGAGTCTCAAGATTGCATTTCTTAGTAGACTTAAAAGGGTTCATAAAATGGAAAATATGTAGTTGATTTTTTTTGTTGAAGATCTTTGCACAGTGTGCCCCATCTACTACTACAATATTCTGAATTGGTCAGTTCACAGGAAGTAATATTTGTGCATATTTTATATATCTTACAAGTTCTGACATATACTAAAGTAGCTTTTGCTTATTGATTTCATTGCTGGAAAATAAATAATTCTATCTTTTTGACAGAAGACAGAAAATAAGGAATGGCATAAAATCTCGATTTAAAGGAAGATATCGGATAAATTAGTAGTAAGTTTTCGATAGGCCTGAAATTATCTTAAATAGCATAACAAACAGTAGCGTATTAACTGTTGAATGCTGCCTGTTAGTGGAGGATGTTAACGTTATGTTGGGATTTAGATGGAAAAAAAATCTCCAAAATTGGAAATATACGTTGCCATTTGGAAATCAGGAAATAATCCGTGTTAAAATATATTGTTGTAGTTTAAAAACAAAATACATGGCCGTAAAAAACTACGTTTGCGAGAAACGTCATAATGCGTCCACATCTGCGCATGCGCTGAAATTATGTTGCAAATAGATGCAATTTTATTATTGTGCAATTCATTTGTAAACGAATATGTGAATCGTACTGCAAAGTTTAGAGTTTATTAAAAACATCTTTTCAGATTCTGAAATCGGATTGGATTCATTCGATTGGAAGAAAATCAGCGCGCTCTGCCAACTTGCTTGCTGCTGTATTTAGCTCAGGTTTCGGCGTTTAATCTTGTTCATACTTCACTTTTCGAGAGCCCACCTAAGGAATTATACTATGATATTTCTATATCGTTTCATTGATACAAGTGAAGAAGAGTGGTGGTGTGTCTTCGCGTAAGGCCCGGATAGCTCAGTCGGTAGAGCATCAGACTTTTAATCTGAGGGTCCAGGGTTCAAGTCCCTGTTCGGGCGAAACGGTTTTTTGTTTTTTTGTGGCTTTTACTAACTAAAAATGTGCGTGCCAGTACAGTGTACATCTTTCAACCCTTTAATTCACGAAGTAATAAAACATTAAGATTATTGTAGTTGGCTTTAATTTTAAAATCATATCTATTTAGATTTTAAGAATTGTACACAAACTATTAAATACATTTTATTGATGAATTTAACCTGTACCAAATGTAAACATACAACACTGTCCAGAAAACTGAAAACAAAAAATGGAAAATGCACAGCTGCAGTTGATAGATTAGTTAAGGTCACAGAAGCATTTTACAGGCCAGTTATTACAAACACAAACCAGTATAAAGGTCAAGGGTCATGCACAATTTGCACCTTGAACACTCTCTAAGCACAATGTATGCGAGCAGTGTGAGATATGAGAATGCCAGTTTATGAGAAACAAAATATATACATTTTGCCATTTTATGCGGTGATGGTCTCTGACTGAGATCCAAGATCTTTGCAGTCTCACACAAAGTACACAAAGGTTTGTTTACTTCCCTTTTAGCAGTTAAGGGTTTGAGGATGGAAGCTGCAACAGTCTGCAATTACCCAATAAGTGTCATGCACTTTCTGGGCAACTCAAGTGCTAAAAACAAGCCGGTCCTGAGATATATGAAATATATGTTTTACGTAACCCCCTCATTCTCATAGATGTTTCATTCACCTGAGCCATGGTAAATAAACTGAAAATGTAAGTGGAAAAAAAAATCCTGGGGTTTTATCCTATAGACAGAAATATACAACTTCCTTTAAAACTGCATGTTAATAAAAATAAGTATTGATTTAACCACTGCCTTGGAGTCGTCCTTTGGATATGAATAAAGTGCATTCTTATTTGATGTTGTGCAAATAATAAAAATTAAGAGAGCATGCATTATTTCTACAGTGCCAGGCTTGAATGATCTTCAGTGGTTTTCCCCCCTCACAGAAATCTGTGTTTGACAAAATCTGTTTTTGCAAAGCTAAAAAGTTCATATTGGTACATTGCATATTATAAATAGTTCTTCCTCCTATTAAAATTATTCAAAGCAGCTCAAAAATTCTAAGCACAGATTTCCTACATCAACACCATGATTTACTTTTTGACAAGAACGGAAATGTCAGGGTCAACTGAACACAATCCTATTAGACCGTTTACTCGAAGGACTTGGGGATGCTTTCTGTCAAATAGACTTTCCTATTCGCAATGAAGTATTTTACAGAACCAGTTTTGCAGCTTCTGAAAGGTGGATCAATATGTGAGAACTATGAATATTTGAGTGATTTTGATGTAGTTCATCATTCCCTCAGAAGCTCAAACCATTACAATGCATCTGAAAATTTGACACGATGCCACTATGTGACGTACAATAATTAAGCTCGGACTCGAGTTTTGTCCAAGAGTATATTTTTATCAGTGTCCAAAAGTAAATGGATGCTGTGAGTCTCTCTTGAGTACTTCATCTACGATACACCTGTTAAGTCCCCTAAAAAAAGGCCAGAACACAGAAATGATTATTAGGAATCCAGCACATATCACTGTTGCTTCATATTTACACTTGCATGTTGTACCTTATGAATTTGTGGTGGTAGCTCATCCTCAGACCCCTCCTCGGGCACTGGGTCATGATGTCTGCCCATTTGGTTCTCCTCAGACCAGCCACCCATAGGCATACGAGGAGTTCTCTGGACTCGAAAGCTTCCAGAAACAAGATCTACAGGAGACAGAATTTGTCGCCCATGTAAAGACTAATGAGGGGGTGGCACCTTTACATTCTTATGAATTGCAAATAGATTTGTAGTACCTGAGGCTCCGCCGTAGCGCCGTTGGCCTCTGCTCTGCTGTGCTGGCCCCTCCTGGTGTGAGGTAGTTGGGAAAGTGCTGGACCGGGGGAAGTTGCGGGTGGCTTCTATGTCCTCATTGACACTCTCGCTGCTCTCGTCACTCTCCTGTCTGTGCCAGGTGTGTCGAGACACCTCACCTCGCGACTGCTGCTTGTGCATCTACACATACATTGGATATAGTTATTAATATTCAGGTGCAGACTAGAGACTGACCTCTTTCAACACATTATTGGTTAAAAGGCTGATTTGGACCAGACAGTGAAGGAAAAGCAGCCAAGATGCCCAGCATTCGTAGAAAGTATAGCTAGTGATATTCTTGCCATGTGTTGATCATGACAGTCTCACATTCTTGGATCAGTCCCATACATGTGCATTCACTGATTCCATAATTCCGTAATAAAGTTTTGGTTATATCAACTGTTCATGTGGTGTTTTACCTCATGCATGTAGAGGGCATGAATGCTCATCTCTGTGGAGGCGTATTCTGATAGGATCATACTGGTCAGCTGGCCTTCCCAGGCACTACTGCCAGAGCTGATGGTACGGGCATCAGTGCTAGATGAGGATGATCCAAGAGTTTAGAAGGAGAGAAAAAAGAACAAATTAATGATATGAAATAGTTTTAATATTGGCAAGGACATTTTAAAATCAGTCTAGCTGTAAAGATGCAAAGACACATACATTGCCGTTGAAAAGAAGTATCATAGAGGCTGCATTTATTTGATATAAAATATAGTAAAAATAGTAATAGAGTGAAATATTCTAATTCATTCTATATATTTTTTAAATGTAATTTATTCCTGTGATTTCAAAGCTGTTTTCCAGCAGCCATTACCCCAGTCTTTAGTGTCACATGATCCTTCAAAAATCATTCTAATATGCTGATTTGGTGCTTAAGTAACATTTCTTAATATTATCAATGTTGAAAACAGTTGTGCTGCTTAATGTTTGTGAAACTGTGATGCATTGTTTTGAGGATTCTTGATGACAGCATTTATCTGAAATAGAAATCTTTTGTAGCATAAATGTCTTTGTTGTTTTGTTTGTTTTTAACTTTGTTTTAATGTTAATGAACACTGATTCATCCCAATGAGAGTGCATGTACCCAAAGCTACTCAAAGTGAATTCTAGGGTCATTCTCAAAATCAATTAAAACGCAATAGACTTAGGCTTAGAATAATAGAGAAAATCACAAATATAATTAATAAAGCATTAATGTAATATATGAAAAAATATTTTATAACAACACAATCATATATTGTATTGGTATATATTCTATTAATTATTTTAATGAATATGTTACACTTTTATTCAGTCATTACCCTGAGCCTGTCACCACAGCTGGATGGTCAGGTCGTGGCAGTCTGGCAGATGGGTAGCTGCCCCGCAGGTGTAGACTCGTGCTGACTGGAGAGATGGAATGGAGGGCGGATGCCCCCTCACTCACTCCAGTGGACACAGGATTGATGGAGCCCTCTCGAGCCAGATGCAGCGAGGCCAAGGAAGGGGGTCCCATCAGGAGATTTGCAATAAGACTGCGAGGCTGAAATGAAACAACACCCAAAATCAGACCTCTTTTTAAAAAGAACTTAGTTCTCTTTGTAATTATATTGTATCTAACCTTAAAAGTGGGTTTTCTACTTGGTTCACTTTTCATTAATATCTTTTAGGACCCAGTCTAATACTTTAATATAATAGTAATTATTACTATTCCAATTATTGATCAGATTTGCCATTAGAAATATATCATATTATATGTAGTAATCTGGATGGATGGATGTTGGCAGCTCAGTCATTTGGATACCTCTGAATCAGACTGTAGTGAATGGGTTGAGGTAAATGCAGGATTCTCTGCTATGATTCCCTGCTGTCCTGCGGCGGCCTCACGGTGCACCTTCTCTTTCAGAAGGCTGATGAAATGTGTGCTCTCCCGAGGGGGCTGCCAGTGTGGATTTGTGATAGCAAAGTGCATGAGTGACAGTTCAGTCTTCCCATCTTCTGCCTGCTGATAGATAGAGGCCTCTGTTTTCCCAGCAGACATCCACTATAGTGGACCAAATAAAAGTCAACAATAAAGATAGATACATGTAGAAAAAAGCACAATAATGAAAATAATTTGGGGAAAAAAAGGTGTCTGTCCTTACCGCAGGATGACCATGTTGACGGACATCCATTTGTGCAAAAGAGCAAGTATCACCCACACCGACCACGTCCACAGTAAAGTTTCGGAAAAAATCTATGATCTCTAGGGATTTACGCCGCAAGCAAAAAATAAGAATGATGGGAGTGATGACAGGACTCAACAGCTCCTCAAGAATAAACACCTACAAGAACAGAGATCAAAAGACAATCAACATGAAATTCTGTTATAGAAATGCATGTTATTTGTTGCATTGTGAATGGATCATCCATTTTTGACCTCTTAATATTTAATAAAAAAACTGAAACTGCAGATGGGACTTGGGAATTCCCAAAAACATTTGCACTATTTATATGGCACATGCCATTATCATCATCAAAATCCTGTTTTGATTCTGTAATTTTGTAATGTTTCTGTAATGTTTCCTGTGTACCAAAAACTAAAATTAATTTGCGGTCCTTTTTATTTTATGTTATTTAACTTGAAATAATGAAAATACATTTTTGGTTTTCCGATTCTAATTTTTATTTCAGTTAATGAAAATGTTATGTTAGATTTCATTAACAACAATAATAATATATTTGTGTTAGGTACACAACAAAGTATTTTTTAAGCTGCTGCTTTACTTACAGCCTTGTACTGAAAGAGCTGTGCGAACTCGTCTCTGGTCTCGTAGCGGTGGGCATTACCCTGCCAATGATCAGGCATGTAATGTATGTGTGCCAAGATCACTTTAAGCAGCTGCTCCGGGCAGAACACCATATGCTTGTCTGGGATAAAAGACCTAGGGCAAACAAGGATGAAAGAATGAGCAGAAAACAGTTCAAAGTTAAGACTTGCCAGTAAATAAAATGGACAACAAAAATCCAAAGAATCTGTTTTATCTTTGTCACACCTGCAGATTGTGATGCAGACCCCAAGTAATGTAATACTGCTGAGCACATGTTCGACAGCCAATACATCTTCATCATAAATGGTCAAAGCAATCAAAACTGCTAGTATGGAGCCGGCAAAGAATGCCACATTCTTGGCCACCACTGTCAGTAATGGTGACATGAAGCAGTTCATGTACTTCGATGAGGCCTTGTAGCCCTTGCTGAGGCGTGACATCAGCTCATGGTCTAGTTCATTGAAGTGTCGGAGGTAAAAACGGCCATACAGGGACCAACATCGTGCACCCAGACTTCCTGGCTCACGCTTGATCACCTCAGTGTAGCTGAAGAACGCATACAGAATCTGCCAAATCAGGATAACTGGACACAAGAGAAGGTTGGCAATTCCAATCCACAAGATCCTTGAGCTCAGACGATCCGCTAGCTCCAAACGGTTCCCTCCACGTTTGTACTCAGGCTTCAGACTCCACTCGTTTTCAAAAAGAGATCCAGGGCCCCAGAAGAAAATCAACTCAAAGTTATACTTGAGACCACGAGTGTAAAAAACAGTGTCGCCCAGCAGAGGCAAGCGAAAGCGCACGGGTAGGAGTGACTTATTGACCATCGCGACCATGTAGTTTTTAAAACGCAGTATGCGGTGGTAGATGTCAAGCTCTGTCAGTTCTTTTTTGTGGATGCAAATCTGGTGCTCCTTCTGTATCTCAATAATCCTTGCCTGCACCTCCTGCCAGGTGAAATAAGGAAGGTCCGTCTGAAAGAGAGAAAGGGCTTATTGAACATTTCAAAATGTGAACTCAGTTGAATACTATAACCTCATTATGGTACCCTTGCTCAGAAGTTTAAATGGCTTACTGGCATCAAAAACACATAAGTAAAACAGAGTATGCTTTCCTCCACTGCTGACTCAGAACCAAAACGCTTTAGTATATGTGCTACAATGAGTTAGCAGGAAAGCTCACCATGGACATTTTTAGGGCGTTGATGTAAAACGATCTGATCTCCCAGTAGCAACAGATGTTGTAGATAAACTTGACGAGACGGTGGAGCCAAAAGACCCCTGATATGATAAGGATGAAGATGACCAAAACACTGTCACGGATCCTAAAACACATTTTAACAAAAGACAGTTTGTGTTATGATGGATCATATTGATAGTAAGAGGCAATAACAGTAACGCCACATCATTAATGACATTTAATATATGAAATATACCGAGCACTGCACACATCCACTGGAAGAAATGCATCAGGAAGCGTAACCTTTGAGGAATCAGTGTGATTAACAAACTTGTTGGCAAAGAGGATGTCATAGTCCACACAGTTAGCCAGGAACACTGTGAATGCCACCACAAACACCAGTTGCCTGGAATAATGATGGAAAAAAGTGCATGACAGTTCATTAGGTTAAAGAAGTTTGAACACTGATCCACTGTTTACAGACACTAGTACTATTTGTACAACCATATTTAATGAAGGATACAGTAAATGAATTGATACTTACACAAGCTCAAATATTTCTCCCAGCAGCATACAAGTAAATCCATTCTTCTGATGTAGATTATAGACGTATTGAATGTTAAGAAAAATAAGACTTTTGTTGACCGTAATCACTAAATTGATATCAATCTACTTGATTTAACATTTACAAAATCTATTTAATCCATAATTAAGCAATACATTTCAGTGCACAAAGGATATTCTCTGGAAGAAAAGGTCCAGATTTTCAATGTGGTGCCATGGAGCTGAAATAAACAACTAAATTAATTAATTTTGACAAAAGGGCAGAACACCATATGCTTGTCTGGGATAAAAGACCTAGGGCAAACAAGGATGAAAGAATGAGCAGAAAACAGTTCAAAGTTAAGACTTGCCAGTAAATAAAATGGACAACAAAAATCCAAAGAATCTGTTTTATCTTTGTCACACCTGCAGATTGTGATGCAGACCCCAAGTAATGTAATACTGCTGAGCACGTGTTCGACAGCCAATACATCTTCATCATAAATGGTCAAAGCGATCAAAACTGCTAGTATGGAGCCAGCAAAAAACGCCACGTTCTTAGCCACCACCGTCAGTAATGGTGACATGAAGCAGTTCATGTACTTCGATGAGGCCTTGTAGCCCTTGCTGAGGCGTGACATCAGCTCATGGTCTAGTTCATTGAAGTGTCGGAGGTAAAAACGGCCATACAGGGACCAACATCGTGCCCCCAGACTTCCTGGCTCACGCTTGATCACCTCAGTGTAGCTGAAGAACGCATACAGAATCTGCCAAATCAGGATAACTGGACACAAGAGAAGGTTGGCAATTCCAGTCCACAAGATCCTTGAGTTCAGACGATCCGCTAGCTCCAAACGGTTCCCTCCACGTTTGTACTCTGGCTTCAGACTCCACTCGTTTTCAAAAAGAGATCCAGGGCCCCAGAAGAAAATCAACTCAAAGTTATACTTGAGGCCACGAGTATAAAAAACAGTGTCGCCCAGCAGAGGCAAGCGAAAGCGCACGGGTAGGAGTGACTTATTGACCATCGCGACCATGTAGTTTTTAAAACGCAGTATGCGGTGGTAGATGTCAAGCTCTGTCAGTTCTTTTTTGTGGATGCAAATCTGGTGCTCCTTCTGTATCTCAATAATCCTTGCCTGCACCTCCTGCCAGGTGAAATAAGGAAGGTCCGACTGCAAAAGAGAAAGGGCTTGTTAAACATTTAAAAATGTGAAATCAGTTGAATACTATAATTTCACTATAGTACATTTGCTCTGAAAATTATCAGTAGTTTGAGTGGCTTACTGGCATTAAAAACACATTAAGAACTAAGAAAAATAGAGTATGCTTTCCTCCACTGCTGACTCAAATGCCTGTCAGAACCAAAACGTTTTAGTAAATGTGCTACGATGAGTTAGCAGAAAAGCTCACCATGGACATTTTTAGGGCGTTGATGTAAAACGATCTGATCTCCCAGTAGCAACAGATGTTGTAGATAAACTTGACGAGACGGTGGAGCCAAAAGACCCCTGATATGATAAGGATGAAGATGACCAAAACATTGTCATGGATCCTAAAACACATGTCAATAAAAGACAGTTTGTGTTATGATGGATAATACTGATAGTAAGAAGCAATAACATCAATGCCACATCATTAATGACATTTAATATAGGAAATATACCTAGCACTGCACACATCCACTGGAAGAAATGCATCAGGGAGAGTAACCTTTGAGGAATCAGTGTGATTAACAAACTTGTTGGCAAAGAGGATGTCATAGTCCACACAATTAGCCAGGAACAATGTGAATGCCACCACAAACACCAGTTGCCTGGAATAATAATGGGGAAAAGTACATGAAAGTTCAGTAGGTAAGAGGAATTGGATCACAGATCCATTGTTTACAGACACTATTTATGAGCATTATCATATTACACTATCATGTTTAATGAAGGATACCGCAAATGAATTGATACTTACACAAGCTCAAATATTTCTCCCAGCAGCATACAAGTGAATCCATTCTTCTGGTGTAGATTATAGACTTACTGAATGTTAAGGAAAATATAAAGACTTATGTTGATGACTGTAATCACTAAATTGATGTAAATCTACTTGATCTATTTAAAAAACAATTTAACTCAAAATCAAGCAATTCATTTCAGTGCTCAAAGGATATTCTCTGGAAGAATAGGTCCAGATTTTCAATGTGGTGCCATGGAGCTGCAATAAATAACTAAATTGATTAATTTTATGACAAAATTACATGGAAAATCTCAGAGCAAGGTTAACGGTAAGAAGCATGTTGCATATCCATTGCTCGTTTAAGGTAAACGTGCCCAAAGAATAAAAGCATATGGCTCTGACATACAATAGGCACACAATCTATGCTGCATTGATGCTTTACTTAAAACTGTGGGATCTGCTGTAAATCTTACATTTGGATCCCTCTGGAACATGCACCAGCAGATTCTCTTCTCCGGGAGGGGAGTCGCTGTAGGACGCCTCCAGGCGCTGGTACTCTGTATCAAAGTGGGCCATCCCGCTGTCAGCCTCCGAATCTCCTGTCACTCACTATCCCTTCTGCTGCCTTTAGATTAAAATGAATACTTACTTCATTATTAGGAAACCACTGGGTGTGATACAAAACAAGATAGAATTGTTGTTTAAATTGTGTTTTAAATACATTTATTTAAGTATGTATAAACATGACAAATTGTAGTTCAAAATGGTATTTAAAAAATACCCAGCCCACAAAAGCATGTCAGGACAGTCCACTAGCGACCTCATTGCGCAACCCACGCTCATAAGAAACGTGTGCATGACTCACGTCATAAGAAACCGATAAAATAGCATACTTATTCAAAACAATATGTTTAAACCACTGGATTTTGTTGCCATTACGTTAGCAGTTTTAAAACAAGTGTTTGGCCAGTTTGGCTGGCTTTGTGAAATGCCAGTCAAACAATGCAAGCAATGCTACCTTGAAGGAACGTGTCTGCATTTAAACATAATACTGCTATTAGAAGATTAATAATTCTTACCTTGTACCTCCCGCCATTTCATTTATGAAGCCAAAAGGTCTACGGGACCAATTCTGCTCTTCGTAGATGAAACAGCAAAAACATAAGATACAGTCAGTCTATTTTTGAAAAGGGCAAAAAAAAAAAAAAAAAAAAAAACAGAGCACAGTCGCGTTGGTTCCTTTTTAAGTCTTCTATATTATCAGTACATGGCCTTTAATACTTAAAATAACTAATGTTTGTCACTGTCGCTGGCAGGTGGCACCCAGTTATTTATGTCAACAAGCCTGAGGAAAATATGAAATCCGCGTCACATTGAGAAACACCTACCTACCTATACAGCAACAAACAGGCTGTTCGCTATTCAGAAAAAGTTTTGAATGAAATCTTACCTCATTCGAATATAAGGAGCAGTGATTTATGATTCACGCTCTGTTATAAATGCCAAGCTCTCTTTTGTTTTCCCTTTTGAAGCATTTTTGGTTTCGATTCTTGACGCACGGTATAGAGGCCGCGTCCACTGTGACACATTTGCTGTCCAATCAGAATCTGGTTTTGGGTATGAACGAGCCAATGGCATCAGGAGGCGGGTCTTTTTTTGGTAAATACTGCACACAGCATCCATTCCAAAAGCATTCAGATACTGAATTCCCCAGAATTCACAGAAAGTTGTAAATGTGCCTGAATATTTAAATTACTCTGTGGGTTAAATAGTAAACAATGATTAATCATAGTTGCCTGTATGTTACAGGACAGCAAATTAAATCCATTTACATAATGTTTTGAGAGAACTTTAACAAACAACAGAGATTACATATTGCACATTTCAAAAGGACAAAACACTTGATTAAGTAGACTACACAAGTAGGCTACAATTTACACTATTAATATGCTTTTCACTATAAATTTAGACAACGATTTGAAATCACAAAATTTTGTTCGCCATAGCTACCCTTTCATTTCTATTTCTATTAAAAGAAATTTAGATTAAAATAGATTTTATATATGTTTTAAAAAGAAGAAATGGCTTGTGATTAAAAACATAAATTTCAAATTAATTCAGACACATTAAATGGTACAGAAGAAGGGTCTGTTGTGCAGTCCTAGTGTGAATGGGACATATGGCAGTCCTAACTGTTCTCAGTGGGGTATGCTTGATGCAACAACGCTCAGTACACTTTGTGAGTTTGTGTGAAAGAATCATTGAATGGTAAATGGGCAACAGCTCGCACTACCTGGCTATATAATGGCTCCCCCTTGTGACTTGTTGTTGCATCAACAATGAATTGACTGATGCAACTAAGTCTGCTTAAGTTTCATATGATTTTGGAGAGAAACTGACGAGATCATAGTACTGTCAAGCTTGTTTGCATAATAACTGCAGAATAAGTGCATGCTGAAATAATTGTTTAGATGTCAAATATGTTTAAATGATACGTGCAGCACAAAAGAAAACAGCCAGTGTGTCTAAAGCCAAATTTACACTGCAAAGATGGCACAGAAGCACTTCTGAAGTGGCATTTAGGTGTCTTTACACAGACTGTTTAATGCTGCTCACAGGTGGCATAAATGCATTTTCGCAGGAATTACAATTGTATGCTTTGATACTAGGGGCTGAGTTGGGTCTGAGCAGTCATATAATAGTCTGGCTTTTGTGTGGCATTGCGCCCTTACACTGAAGTTTGAGCAGGCACAGAGCAGCCTTAACTTGGCTGTGTAAGGACAACTTTAATTTAGTCAGGACAGGCTATGCTATTTTTTAAAGATGGAGTAACAAGAGGGAGTGTGCATGTCTCACTTTATTAGCTCACTGCTCTGAAAGTAAGTATTGTGAAGGGTAAAATATTAATACGTTTTGCACTCTCTCCCATGATACTTTCATGATGTATTCAAAAAGACAGAATAATAAAACAATATTATTCCACTTCAATACAGCATAAGTATACACCATACACACCATAGCCCATATCTCTCCCTCACACACATGATCTTTCAGGTTAATTTGTTTACATATTTAATTTAATTAAATGTGTCTGCCATGTGGCCATAAAATTCTGAATGGAGAGGATCAGGGTATACAGGCATACAACATACAGTGATGAAAGGGTGTCAGCCAGGCTACCACTATTGACACACAATCCAACACAACCCAGTCTTTTATACACATGGATGTGATTACAGTTTTTCTCAAAATATTATGATGAGGACAATAGTGAAAGTACCACTGCAGCCCTTAGATCTATTGATTGTTTTAGAGGAATGCTAGTTTTGATCAGTCGTTCAACTAAATCCAGCCTTCATAATCCTAATCATTATTTGGAGCAGACTAACTGAATCTGGAGGAAGTGGATTTGCAGGGCAAGTAGTTTGATATTTTCAAAGATATACTACTCAAATAAAGAGTAGTATACAATCAGGATAAAGACAAACCCTAAGGGAAATATGCTTTTTAAAAAGAAAATTATACAAAAAATTTGTTCTGATTAAATATCATGTAAATATTTAGTTAAGGGGCCTATACAGTACTCCACACTTAAAGGGATAGTTCACCAAAAAATGAAAATTCTGTCAACATTTACTCACTCTCAAATTGTTCCAGACCTGTATGAGATAGTTTGAGGAATATGTGTAACCAAACATTTGACAGTAGCCATTGATTTCCATAGTATTTTTTCCCCCATACTCCATACTTTTTTTCCATACTGATATCTTCTTTGGGTGAACTATCCCTTTAAGTGAAATGCCCCCAAGGGTGCTCTATAAGGACAGTGTATCATTACAATAATAATAATTGTCACCATATGCATTATGCAAATACTTTTGATATGGCAAAATATAGCAAATCAAGAGATAAAGAGGCCAAAAGACGACGGGAGCAAAAAAGCACAACAAAACATTTTATCGCTGGAGGGAGATGCACCCTCTGAGCTGGCTTTGCTTCTGCTTGGCAGGTAAAAATGCTATACACCAAAGACGTCAGCGTTGTGAGAAATCGGGTCTCCTTTAACTGTACACACAAACATTAATTTATAAATAAATAAAAATAAAACTGTAATAATAAATTGTATGAATGGGGAGTGTGTAAGCCTGCTGAACAGCTAACATAGTTGACAACAACTTTAAAGGTGGGGTAAGCGATTTTTCAAAAACGCTTTAGAAAACTGATTCGGGCCGAGTAGCAAAACAAACTTGTAGCCAATCAGCAGTAAGGGGCGTGTCTACTCATGATGTGGAGGAGAGAGCGTTCAGTGCACGGGACGGACATTAGCCGAGCCGAGCGACAGAAAGATAGAGATGGCAGATAAAAAACAAAAGAGGAAAACGTCTGCGGAACAAAAGAAGGCTTACGATAAGGCAAGAAGTAGGACCCGTGTAAATATCAGATCAGCTTTCCAGCGCTGGAGAGAACTCAAGGAGCGGAAGGCCTCGATCGGACGCCGAGGTTGCTTTGTTTCTTCTCAATAGGTGAGTAACACCGTGTCTACAACAGCTAAAGTCTGCCTACACTGGACGCGATCAAACAACCGTTGAAAACCATTTGAAATTTGTGTCAGCACATCATAAATAGAACCCGGCAGCAGTTTTCTGTAGGGGATTTGTTGCGCCGCGCCGCTCACGTCCGATGTAGACACGGTGTAACATTGGTTTTGCGTTGTTTCACAGAACTAATC
>NW_015645076.1:1293252-1293520 GCF_001515625.1 Sinocyclocheilus rhinocerous | reverse complement strand
TTGACGTGTCGCGCCGCGCCGCATCCAGTGTAGACAGCATCACTGATTATAATGAGTTCTATAGTATTTTGTCGTGCCACTCGCATCAAGTGTAGACACGGTGTAACATTGGTTTTGTTTTGTTTCACTGGAATAATCGTTGGGTTGCGTGCGTACGTATTTGTGGGGCGGAGCTATCAAAATAGGGGCAAGACCCTTTTGGGGTAGGGGCTTGTTTGTTTTGGTGATTTCAAATATCAACATTGGCTACCAGAAATCACTTACTCTG
>NW_015645076.1:1280545-1293097 GCF_001515625.1 Sinocyclocheilus rhinocerous | reverse complement strand
CCGCGCCACTCGCGTGCGGTGTAGACACGGTGTAACATTGGTTTTGTTTTGTTTCACTGGAATAATCGTTGCCTGGGTTGCGTACGTATTTGTGGGGCGGAGCTATCAAAATAGGGGCGAGACCCTTTTGGGGTAGGGGCGTGTTTGTTTTGGTGATTTCAAATGTCAACATTGGCTACCAGAAATCGCTTACCCCACCTTTAATCAAATCGAATATAACCATCTCGTCCATTTCCAATTTATTTCAATCACTTTTATAACAACTCAGGGATTCTCATTATGCACATGTGGTTTTATTAAATGATAGACTAATTTACCTAAAATTCAACCTTAATTTATTATTGCATGAGGAAAATTGGATCAGGAAAATTGCATTAACTTTAGAAAAGTGCTGTAGTGGTGTTTGCAGCACCACCAACATTTAACACACTGAATGAGAAACAGGATTTATGATTGTGGTTGTATTTCTGCATGATTGTCCCATGTTGACCTTTGTCCATGCATTAGTGATATTGAGGACTGATTCAGATGAAATTCTGTCGTATACTGGGATTGACAGGAGGAAGGAAGGGAAACGGGGGTAAGTGGAGACTCCTCTTGCTCAGAGATGAAGTCATTCCTCTTGGGACCCTTAATTAAATTGAACTCATGCTGGCTGCTGGGAACCATATGCATCTATACACACATACTCTTACCTACTGCATCTATCACAATTGTGCAGTTTTATTCAATATTCAAATTTATAGTACATTAGGAAGGAACTAGAATGTTTAGATTTATTCATTTAAATATATCAATGCATAATTATTTACTTTAAACCATGATATATCTTTGTGTTTTTATGTGGTGTTATTATATTTATATTACCATATAGAATGGAATTGAAAATTTTTACATGAATATAAGTAACTTGGTTAATTGGTTAGCATCAAAACAGAAAGAAAGAAAGAAAAATTATCTGATTAATATGACCATTGTTGCTTTGAGACACAACTTGCTTTCGTTGGGTTAAAGTATTGTGAATTGATATTGTAAGATTTCTGATTAGGCACTGAATAGAATTAACTAAACAAGGATCATAAGGTGCATAAACACACAAAGTGCACCAAAAATCAGTGAAAGTGTCATAAAAATCCCATCATACACAAATATTTTAGTCTCAACTGATACCCAAGCCCTCAACAGTTCTCATAATTTTTTATATTTTAGACAGTGGGTTTTAGACATATTGGATGACCAAAAAAGGTTTTCAATATGCAAATGTATATTTATGAATATGGTACATGGCTAACAGAAATAAGGTGTTAATTGCATTGTAACAGTCCAGTAGATACACAGATTACAGGTTTGTTGCTGATTTTTTTCACACCTGAATCACACACTCTCTGTCTTGGTCATAGTGCTTCATAAATTAATTAAATCATAAATCCACTCACTTTCTGTTCACAATCATCTTAAATCCTGTGATGATCCAAGGACTCCCAACATGATTCCTTCCTCATAGCTCTCTGTAAACACAATAAACATATTCATTTTCCCAAGGATGTTCTTCCTGTGGACCAGTTCGCACACATACCCTTTAATGCAAGCCAGAATTGAGGATAGAATTTTGATCTTTTATGCATGTGCAAGAAATACTTTGTATTGATGTTTTAGTGTAAAGTGTTATATATAAAGTAAATGAAAGGCATGACAATGCATAACCATTGCACATTATTTATTTATTATACCAAGAATTAAGGTAAAAGGAAACAAATCTAAAAGCAGAGTTTTTACAAACTCACCATGGCGATCAATGAAAATGATTTCTGACATCATAAAATATACCCTCCCTGTCTATTGCAGAACCATTATACCTCCAGACACAACACCCAGCACTTAACTATAGCATTTACGTCTCATGGCTGTCTATCTTAATAATTGTTATTGATTTATCCGAGATCAATGGTGAAGAAGTGCACTGGCTTATTTCTCCAAAATGTCTACAATTCCATCAAAAAGATTAGAACTTTGCTTGTCAGTGGTGCTTGGCAAGCAATTGTCACTATTATTACAGCTTATGCTTTTGGTTATGCATCTGAACAAACCCCTAACCCTATTAAACTTTTTTCCCCCCAAGTGATCAGATCTACCTTGCTGAAGATGAAACGTGTGTTCAATAGACTTGCATTGGAAAGACCCAAACCATATCTAGAGATCAGAAAATGACTTTTTTGCCTGTTAATATTTTTTTTTAGATATTGTGTGGACAGTTCTGTATTGAATGTTTATTTTAATCATATTTCTGAAATTATCCATTTTAAACACAAATAGTTTGCTTTTGCTTTCCTAGATATCTATTCTACTATGAGAAATGGGAATTGTCAGACTTGACAGCTCTTTTTTGACTCTTTGATGCTTAAATGTAGATGTTTACTCTCATGTAAGGGCGAGGAATGAATGTACATGAGAGTGCTCTATAAGCCTATAGGCAAGTCACCTGAATGTTTCTTTTTTGACCATTGCCACTGGGAGATAAACAGATCTGCAGGCAACTAATCTTATAGGTAATTAAACACAAACAAAACTGCAGAATTGTGTGCATTATATGCTATTTAAATGACTGAGAAAAACGGGGAGAGTGAGAGCAATACTTTATTACTAGGGGTGCAGTGAGATTTTAATCTGTTCCTATTATATAGATAAATAAAGGAAAATCACTAAGACCTCGGTTTATTCACTGGATTTATGGTGATGGCTATTGGCTAGTGCCTTTGATTGACACTAATCTATTTGTTTCTCACCAAATGATAACAACAGTATCGACACGTTTTTCTGTACTACCTTCTGATTCAGCACTAAAATGTCGGACTGCAGAAAGGAGAGAGCATCAAGTGAGCATTTCAAGCATTTCAAGTGAGAAGGTTCAAGCCTGAATGGATTTTAAGAGAGCAGAAAAGATTGTGGCTGTTAACTGATACTCGACTCAATGCTGGTACCAGTTGCTAAGTTGGCTCATTCAGATGCCACCATTCTTTGGAACGGCGTAAGTACTAACCCATTGGTCTGAATTCGATGGGGCTGCAAAACTGAAACTACACTGAACAAAATTATAAACGCAACACTTTTGTTTTTGCCCCCATTTTTCATGAGCTGAACTCAAAGATCTAAGACTTTTTCTATGTACACAAAAGGCCTATTTCTCTCAAATATTGTTCACAAATCTGTCTAAATCTGTGTTAGTGAGCACTTCTCCTTTGCCGAGATAATCCATCCACCTCACAGGTGTGGCATATCAAGATGCTGATTAGACAGCATGATTATTGCACAGGTGTGCCTTAGGCTGGCCACAATAAAAGGCCACTCTAAAATGTGCAGTTGTATCACACGCACAATGCCACAGATGTCGTAAGTTTTGCAGGAGCATGCAATTGGCATGCTGACTGCAGGAGTGTCCACCAGAACTGTTGCCCGTGAATTGAATTTTCATTTCTCTACCATAAGCGACTCGTACCCCCCAATACAGTAAAACTGCACATTTTAGAGTGGCCTTTTATTGTGGCCAGCCTAAGGCACACCTGTGCAATTATCATGCTGTCTAATCAGCATCTTGATGTGCCACACCTGTGAGGTGGATGGATTATCTCGGCAAAGGAGAAGTGCTCACTAACACAGATTTAGACAGATTTGTGAACAATATTTGAGAGGAATAGGCCTTTTGTGTACATAGAAAAAGTCTTAGATCTTTGAGTTCAGCTCATGAAAAATGGGGGCAAAAACAAAAGTGTTCCGTTTATCATTTTGTTCAGTGTAATTCTATAATCCATCCCTGCAGTGACTCTTGGACAGACGAACGGTAGAACAGAAAAGTGCATAAATACTCCTTATACAGAACTCCCCACTTCATCAACAACCTCTCATACCTGAAAAATGCCACCTGAATTCAACACATCACAGCCCTGTTACAAAAAAGGACTTATTTTATTGTTATGGTTACATAACTTGTCAGTGGTGCCCAAGATGCTATGATGATTGTCTCTGTTTTCTGCACAAACATGTCGAGCCTCACATTTGTTTTTCTACTATGTTTAGGCAAAATTCAGAATTGAACAGTTGACTCCTTTTTCAATTAACAAGTTGGAATTTGAATTTAATTGGTCACAGCTACAAGATGTTGAATTAGAATTTGAATCGGAATGGCAAGAAGAGGAATGTACTGTAATTTAAATCATTTCAAATGAATTCAATCATAAAACATAGGGATTTATGCAACATGTTTCCATTAAATAATATATACATGTAAATGGTCTTACTTATGTAATGTATACATAAAGTAAAAACTAAAATAGGTGTCATTTTGAAACACTAATTATTAAAATCATCTAATGTTTCTGAAAATAGGTTATGTGTAAATGTTTTATAATTATTCCATTTTCATTTTAGAAATTAAATTAGAATTCTCAATTTCATTTTTAAATTTAAACATAGGTTTTCCATTAAATAAAAGATACAAATGTTCTTACTAATTATATAACACATACAGTACAGTAATACAAATTTCATTAAGTGAAATTTAAAACGTTGATTATAAAAATAATCTAATGTAAATTGGATGTAAATTGAAATTATGCTGTGTATATCTTTTATGGTGTTTACTCTTTTAATTCTAGACATTTCAATTAGAATTCTGCATTCTGTTGATTTTAAATTTTAAATTATTTGGAATTTTAAAAAAGGCATTCTCAATTAAATGTAACTATTTAACTAGTTAACTATTTAAATTCAGATTATTCAATTTAAAATTCAAATCTAAATTCTGCATTCCATTTTCATACATTTTTAAAATATGTGGAATTTAAAAGAATTGTCAGTTAAATTCTAAATGATGCACAACCCTGTAATCCCTGCAAATGTAATCTGGTTCTATTGCACAAAACCAGTTGTGCAGAACATCTGTGATGGTCCAACCGCAGGGCTTGTCATTTAGTGTCACATTTTTTCTCATCTGTCTATTCACTTACAGTGTCATCACCCTGAGAGTCCGATTGATGTCACATTAAAATGACATTTGATTCCGAAGTACACTTTTAATTGCTGTTAATAGTGTTCATCGTCTGTTTGATTACGTCTTTAATTGATTTTTCCGTACATTAACTGACAGTCACCACTGATAAGCTACCTCTAAATATTGTAGAAACTTAATTTGCTGTAAAGTTGCTTTGCAACGATTTGTATCATGAAAAGCGCTATACAAATAAACTTGAATTGGACTTTTGGGATAAGCCTCTCAGTTTTCTAGTTTTCTCTGTCTCTTATCTGAGTTGAGCCCGGAGCACTATTAACCAGATCTTACTCTCCAGTTTGTGGCTTTATTGTTTTACCAGACTTTATATGAGAATCATGCAACACATGCTTTCCATTGACAGGTGTGGATGAATATATGTAGGTGGATGAATGTATACACATACTCGTGTATAATAAGAATGTGTATATATTGTCACGGGGTGAAGAATCACACGACAAGGATGGCTCAATAAATGCCCCGGAGGGTGGATTTATTACAAGAGGGTGTGCAAAAGAGAAAGGTCTGGTTCTATCACCCCCAACTTCAGCATCTGTTGTATTTCCTCCTCAATAGCTCGCCGGCGAGCCTCAGGGACGCGGTAGGGCCGTTGCCTGACCACGACCCCTGGCGGCATCCGGATGTCGTGCTGCAGGACGCTGGTCTAGTAAGGAAGTTATTTCCCTTAACCAGGAAATTAACGTTCTTAGAATTGACAAGACAGTTGACCCTGAGAGGTCAGCTAAATATCTACAGCGGATCCAAAATATTCATAATTAATTATAACTAGTTATGATTAATTATTCATATTTCCCATGAGCTGATTCGTTACAGTGTATATATATATATATATGTATATATTTTTTCTTACGCCATGTATGACTTGTACCACAATGTTTACAAAAGATAGCAGTTTGAGGACTATTCCTGTAATAATAGAACACACTGTCACTGCTATCAAAAGTTCCTTGTTCATTAAAAGCAAAGATAAAGTAAAAAAAAAAAATTCCCTGTAAGCTCTATCAGTGTCAATTCTAAATCTATCATTATGGAAACCCATTTCCATTAAAAAAAAAATGGTAATTGCAACTTTTTATTTTACAATTCTGACTTTTTTCTCACTATTGTGAGTTTATATTTTACAATTCTAATATGAACAAATGTGGCAATTGTGAGTCATAAATGCAGAATTGTGATTTACATGTGGTTTACAGCTTTTTCTTTGAATTCTGGGTTTATTTTTTTGTTTCCGTCAACTTTTGAACTCACAATTCCGTTTTTTTTTCACAGTTGTGGGATTATATTTCAAATTAAGACTTTTCTTCTCAGAATTGCGAATTATAAATTTGCGATTGCGAGTTAACATCTTGCAATTCTGCCTTTTTTTTCAGCATTTTCAGTCAGTCTCATGTCCACGGTAACTTTACTTCTAACTTCAACTGTTTTCGGAGCAGCCTCAACTCTGATTGGTTCTGTTCACTAGCTGGGGTTGGATCTGCGATTTTATTGGGTCCCTCTCTTTTTTGTAGCTGACTGAGCTGAAATGATTAATAACCATCAGACTAAAGCATTTTTATAGAGGGGAGAGAGGAGTTATTTGGAAAGCATTTTTAACTAAATTGCATGTTTTGGAGGTTTTCATTAAACTCTCAGGCATACAAGCTGAATATATACTAAAATGATTCATATAGGGGAATATATAGCATAACTACTGGATTTAGTGGCCCCTTGGGAAATGTCATAAGTGCATATCCTGGAAGAGGTCACCCAGTACTCATCATAATACTGCTCAATATATTTTGTATTTTACATCTGAGAATGACATGCAGTCTCACATTGCTCCAGGGAATCTGTTCCTGCAGTTAGTGTGCTATTAGGTGCTGAATGAAAAGTGTCAGTCAAATGCGTCGTAACTCGACAGGAAAAGCTGCTCTTTGTGTCCCTTAATTGAAACATTCTGAAGAATAACAACTCTTCAAATTTACCAACTTATCCATCCGCAACTCTAGATGAAGTTAATTTCATTTCAGCTTTAAAAAACATATACCAATATACTAGAGCACATTTTGTCTATAATAAACATGTTTTTAAAAACCAGGAAAACATTTCACAGAAAAGAACTCTGTACCCTATTCACTGTGTTCAGGTCAGTAAGTCTCTTAAAAATAATATAATTTGCCATTTAATGACACAGTTAGTGTTGCTTTTTATATTGTAAAATATGTTTCAAAAGATTAAATTTAAAAAAAATATATAATTATTATGTTAAAATAGTTAATAGTTAAATAGTTACAAAATATCGGTGACAAATAAACAATTTCACGGTTCTTCTTAGGATAGCTCACTCTAATGTCTGTTCTGTGTTGTTTACAGAATCCGGATTACATTTTTTTATTTCTCAAGCTGAGAGAGATAAGAGTTTAATGATTTAATACATCCACCATCTGCTTTACTTGACTTCCATGCAGACTGGCACTTTATGCAGTTTGAAGATGTTGCAAATATGAACTTGTTTTTGAACTTGTTGAACTTGTTGACACTGCAACACCTATAAATGTGTATTGATGAGTGAATCTGCTCTACTCCACCCACTGCATGAGTCTCACTTCAGATGTGCGTGGCGCATGCAGAAATATGTGTCAGAAGTGCAACCATTGAAACCCATCGCAGTACCACATCCAGCACATGGGATATTAGATCATTCAGATAATGGAATCTAAAGCCTATAGCTCTTTATTTAACGTATAACGCATTCGTTTTCCTGTTTCATATAGTGTATCAATAACGTACGCTTGACGCATCTCAAACGCACTGATTATAGTACTATTTGCTTTATTGTAGATTTAGTGTATAGCTGAAATATATGTCATATGTCTGCGAAGGCATATTTCTGTCATCTTACTAGCGGTATGCAGGGTAAAATAAAGGCGAACTTGGGGGGCTGTCTTTGCGCGCGGTGCGCCGCCCAACCGGAGATGCACGAGCGGACACTGGCTCATTCGCTCTGGTGCGGACACCGGAGTCAGCGAGGCATGTGTCTGGACACCGGCGGTTCGATTAAATAAAAAAGATACTTACAGAAACCAAACACCTGAGCGTTTTCTTTTCCCACCGGCTGTTATTTGCCAACGGCCGTTTCTCGCGCCATCAGTTGTTTGAATTGCCGCCTCACGCAGGATTGCAGCGCCCTGCTCTTCGTAAACATTCGTGAATGGAAAGCAATTGCAGAACAGACATACATCTTGTCAAACGTTTCTCGAATCCTCTGCAGTTTTGTGATTGATTCGCTGGATCCTCTTGCATCCTTTGAGGGAAGATGGAGACCTTCTTCGCAGAGGTGAGCTCATTTTCTAATGAGGGAACGTGTCATTTCATCTGTTGTGCTTTATGTGCAATGCAAAAACAAAAGCTAATATGCTGTATTTGTGAAATAATTCCTCAATAATCTTATGATGTAAAAACCGGTGGATAATTCTCATTGCCTGTACCCCAGGTTGTTGCATATATTGCTGTGTCCTCCTATAACAGCGCAATTCCGTTTAAATGCAGACGTTTTACTGTTTATCATTTAAAAGTGCTTCATTAAAAGGAACCAGTGCGTTATTTGTCACGTTGACAGTAGTTTATGGTGATGTCGCGTGCATCGGTGTGTCGCGGTCGCCTGGGCTGTGGCGCGCGTGAGGGGGGAAGGGGCTCGCGCATTGAAGCAGAGGCAGGGTCTCTATCTGAAATTATGTTTCTGCAAGGGTGCTATGCAAGGATTTCTAAACCTCTCAGATTTTAAAGATTGTTCCATGCATCTGCATTATTTGTTTTGAATTTGATTAAATGTCTCTGATTCCAAAACCAGCGCGTGACTGTGTTGTGAAGGCTGTCCGGACATAATTGAGATGATTTCAGAATTCCATATTCAAAGCATTCACCTTGAGTCTGATAGGAACATACAGTATATGCAAGGGCTCGTAATGAACCTTTCACCCTGAATGCATTGGTGGTTTTGTTTACCTGATCTGTATTCTGCAGAACAGGCTTCGCAGCAGCTTTTTCATCCATTTGTTTCTGTCTGCATCTTTCTCTATGTCATTTCCTTATCTCTTTCATTTATAGTACAATTAGATGCCCAAAATGCTTCTTGATTGGATGATTTGGTCATTGCTCTCCTCTCTGTCTGTTAAATGCACATATAAACACCTGCATTTGATCTAATACTGAATTACAGCATCCCCATTAAGCCATTTATCCTCTTGAGCACATGCTATGTGTCTCAAATGGTTTTAAACAGTCAGCAATTAATCTGTATCGGAGTGGACAGCACACCAACACAAGGCTTAGTAAGTAAATGACATTAATTGATGATGCAGACACTCTGAATATTGTATTTATCAGATAGAAGAGAAAGAAATTGCAAAAATAGGCTATGTGATGGCCCATAGGAACAGAGCAGGAGAACTTGATCTTTGGATCTTCACAGGCTACTATCTGGAAGGGCCATTCATTTAATTCATGGGGCATTTACAGTGAAATCTGTCTCTGTGTAGGTTCTAATTGCTGGTTTTTCCAAGTGGTTCAGATAACAAAGATGCTTGTGATACATCAGCTAGAATGAGTACAGCTAGATGGTTCTTGCCCATGCAAAAACGGCTGCCAAGATGGGAGTTGTAGGTGGCTGGCAGGTGGTTCCTATGCAGTTTCTAAGGTGTTTTGAGTGGTTTTTAGTGTATTGCTGTGTACTAAGTCAACAGAAACCACTCTGTCTTTTGACATTATATATGAAGTAAATATCAAAGATTTTAATAATAATGCTTGCCTTAGCCAGTGTTAGTGTAGGGGTCAGAGGTCAAAATTTCCCCCAAAAGAGTTGTGTAATAAGGCTTACACTTTTAAATGGGTTAATATGTGTTAGATGTAGTGGAGCACAAAAGTTCCCAAAATACAGACTTGACCCTCCTACTAATATCCTTGTGTCTGCCTGACATCCTAATGTGTCATCGCCCTACATCGTCTCAGAAGCCCAGGGGTGTTTCTTGAGATCCTGAAAGCTCAGGCCCTTTAAAGCACAACACACACGCACAAACTGCTCTCTTTTCCATTTTATTCTCCCTCTTTCTTTCTATCTCTCTTTTAGCACCCATTTCTCTGCTGTCTGGTCTGTGGTGACAGTTCAGGTTATCATTTTGGTGACTCAACAGTCCACACCTCCAGTCCCCACAGCAACATTGGAAGGGAGGCATGTTTTACTGGGTCACCCCATGGTCCTAGTGCTGGGTATTTAATTTTTGAATCTCGAGCATATGGCTCGGAATTAACTCTCACAGAACTAATCGTTGCCTGGGTTGCGTACGTATGTGTGGGGCGGAGCTATCAAAATAGGGGCAAGACCCTTTTGGGGTAGGGGCGTGTTTGTTTTGGTGATTTCAAATATAAACATTGGCTACCAGACATCCCTTACTCTGCCTTTAACTAGATTTTCAAAATCAGAGAAGACTGACATTTCATAGAAAAAACAAAATGTTTATGATTAAGACGTGTTAAGAGATGTGTCATTGATTTAAAAAAATATTACAAAATCCTAGTCTAATTATATTGTGGACCCACTTTTCAAGGCAATTTTCTAATGTAGGCCAGAGATTAAATAAAAGTCTCAGTGCTGACCATTGTAACAGCTCTGTTCAGATGAGAATTGAATGTGAAGGCCTACATCTTTACAGGAGGTTCTATTTTTATGCACCGGTTTTTAAAATCTCAGTTCAAAAAACATCCTCAAACTCTATCTATTTGAACTCATACAGAAAATTGTATTAATAAAGCATATCTAATTGGAGCACTGTTTTATCCAAAAACTTTTTTTAAATGGTCCGGAATGTAACAGCCAAATCAACAGCCACTGAATTTCTCCCAATCTGGCATCCTGTGGTCACAATCAGCCAATTTGGCAAACCCAACCTTGACCTTGATGTCACTCGTTCTTGACCGTGATGAAATTTAAATACTATGTGAGAGTAGTGTAAATCCTAAAATGATGAATTTTGCATCAGAGTGTTAGAGAGGATATGCACACGACACTCAATACTGAAAAGAGTGTCCATTTAAATGTGTGTGTGGGTTGTTTTTTAATGTAAAATGTAAGGATTTGGATGGGTTTTTAATAACTGAAGGAAAAAATATTCAAAATAGCTTTAATTTAGTTTTAAAATGGACATTTTCATTCAATTTTAATTTTGTTTTATTTTTTTTCCTGTTTCGGTTTGAGTGTTCCGTGTTTTCATAGTACTGAAGGAAGCTCTTAGAGAAATTCTCTCTGTCTTGTTTGATTTTTCCCCCTGCACTTGTTTGGTTGCTTTTGAATAGCCTAAATGAGGTATGATTGTTGTACTGTGTGCATTACAGCTACACTGTGTACAGTATGTGTGTGTGTTTACCGCCTCTTATACTGGAAAGTTTAAGGAGATCACTATTGATCAGTAAGTGTCAGATTCTCATTTTCAGATTAGAAATTGCATTCCTTTTGGATTCTTGTGAGGTTTCAGTTGAAAGTTGACCTCTTAAACTTTAATAGCGACTAACATTAAGGAAAATGGCGGACTGTTGAAGCGGCATTGTTCTACAAAGTGAATTTGAGTGCATTTTTATATTGGTCTAATCTAAAATCATGGTTTCTGGTTTTGTTCTGTTTGGCTAAAAGCAAATAACATATACAAAATTAAAAGAAACTATTTTGTTTAACTATTTAGTATTTTCTCTTGATATCGGATTGCTGTTGTGCGGAACACTGACTAGCTTTACTGACTGCAGAAATTATTGTGAATTTTATTCATTTTTTGGTGTTTGGTGAATAATCCTATCTTTATTTATAGTAAGTAAACTAAATATTGACTAAAATATTTTTAGTTTTATCTTAAGTCAACATTCTACTTTAATATTATAGAAAATATAACTTTTTTTTGATAAAATTAAGTTTAAAAAAAAAATAATAATAATATTCACCTACATCAAGTAACATTTTTGAGTATAGTTTTTATAATAAAAAATCATCTTTTTAGTTTGAATGAATGTAAAATTTTGTCTTTGGGAAATGAGCTATTTTGATTAATATTAAATAAAAATGTAAGGTTTGAACTAGGGATGTTCATTTCGGTTATTTTTCCTAACCGACAACCGACGCTCGTTAACCGATTATTAACCGTTAACCGACAAGATTATTTTAAATTAGAATTGAATTAAAATACAAAGGATAAGTGTCTGTGACCCATTAAAAATACTAACATTTGTTTCCCGGGGATTAATTTTACATCCGAAAAATGCAGCAAACAACAGAACATGAGGATTCACATGCATCACATCACGCACCTGCAGCGCTTCTGCGAGCGGAGAAAAACATAATAAAGCTAGGCTATATAGGCCTATATATATTAATAATAATATAATAATATAATAATAAAATAATTATAATAATAATAATAAATAAGCCTATACGAGAAATATATTTTTACTTAAATAATAAATTAAGAAAA